>NC_140376.1:1180000-1217500 GCF_054491055.1 Hypomesus nipponensis | reverse complement strand
GGGAGGGAGACGGAGAGAGAGAGAGAGAGAGTGGTGTATGTGTGTGAGAGAGAGCATGTGTGGTGTATGTGTTTGAGAGAGAGCATGTGTGGTGTGTGTGTATGTGTGTATGTGTGTGAGAGAAAGTGTGTGTGTGTAATTGTGCTTGCGCATGCATATCTGTTGGTGTGTGTGTTGAACCCAGTGTGTGTGTGTGTGCGCCCCCTGACCCTGCTCTCTCTCCAGATGGTACACTCAGACTGCCAGAGCCAGGACTTCCAGCTGCAGCCGCCCCGGCCTGGCCCCGCCTCCCCTCCCCCACGGCCTGGCCCCACCCCCCCACCGCCCAGGCTCCGCCCCCATGTACGGTCGTCTCTGCTACGGCGTGCACACGCTGCCCTATCTCCCTGTTGCCCGGGGCTACGGGCTCCCGTCCAATCACCTCCTTCAGAAGGGGGCCACCTTCGACCTCCGGGAGTCTGCGGCCAGTCATGGAGCAGAGCCTCTCCTCCTCCAGAATGGGTTGAACTTTGACCTCCGGGAGCCTGGGTCGCAGTGGGTCGGCTCGTCGGGTCCAGAACCCTTGCTGACCTCCCTTCAGCACGCACTCACACACAGTAGACCTGGTCCTAACACCGGACAGAACCAAGGCCAGGACCAAGGCCACAACCAGGGCCACAGCCAGGCCCACAACCAGGGCCACAGCCAGGCCCACAACCAGGGCCAGAACCAGGCCCACAACCAGGACCAGAACCAGGGGATAGACAATGGACAGGACAAGGTCAGTTACCTACTTTTGTGGTTTTGTGTTCAGTTCTCAGTTAAGATAAACATACACACCATGCATGAATATTGTTCACAGCATTGGGATGATGTCATTCTTTATTATAAACAATTTAAATATCAGAATCACATATTTTTTTATACATTAATATCATATTAACAATATCATATACAAATACATGGTAGTGTATCTCAGCAGCCAGAGTACTACCCCAGCACAGTAACCTCGGCTCTCTATTCAAATCAAAACCTTTTTTTATTTGCACTGTTGTGTTTACAAGTGGTGTCACAGATCAGATCTGCTGCCCCTCTCATGTTCTCTCGTGTCTCTATCCGTTACCATGACGTCCCCCTTCTCATCTCTCCCTTCCTCCTCTTTCTCTACCCTCCTTCTGCTCAGCCTGAGCCTGCAGTGACAGCCCAGCCCTCCCCCCCTCCCCTCTCCTCCCCCCCTCCCCTCTCCTCCCCCCTCCCCTCTCCTCCTCCCAGAGTCACTGCAGCTCTTCGTCCTCCCAGGACGAGGGCCGGCCCACACCCTCACCCTCCCAGACCAACACAGCAGCGTCCAGCTCTGCCCTGGACGACACCGACACCGAGTCATCCGTCCCGTCCGCGTCGGAGAGGGCAGGGCGGGGCGCAGCCCCCAGGAGCCATGACAACTACAGCATCGTGGGCTCGCTGAACCAGCCCGGCGGAGAGACACCTGGGAGTGGGACTACTTTGTTTCGCGGAGGAGCACAGCTGCTGAACGCGTTCGGGCTGGCGGGGAGGAAAGACTTGACCCCTCAGCTCCTCTCCCTGCCGCCAAGCATGCTGGGATACGGCCGCGGCTTGGAGGCCGGGGGCGGGCGGGGCCTGGGGGCGGAGGGGGCGGGGCCTAGAATGGAGGAGTTTCTGAAGTTCCGTCTGGACCAGGTGACCTCTGACCTATCGCAGCCGCCGTACGACTCGCTACAGACCTACGAGTTCGAGGGCGGAGACTCGAGGGCGCAGTCACTGAGCTCGCTGGAGAGTGACGCAGGGGTGGAGGGGCAGGACAGAGGGGGGGAGGGGGAGATAGAGGAGGAGGGGTCGTCCGGGTTGGATATGAAGTTCAACAGGCTGGTGAAGATCATTAAAGAGAGAGTGGAGGAGAGGTTAGTGGAGGAGAAGGAGAAGAAGGAGAGGTTAGTGGAGGAGGAGAGGGGGAGAGGTTAGTGGAGGAGAAGGAGAAGAAGGAGAGGTTAGTGGAGGAGGAGAGGGGGAAAGGTTAGTGGAGGAGGAGAGGGGGAAAGGTTAGTGGAGGAGAAGGAGAAGAAGGAGAGGTTAGTGGAGGAGGAGAGGGGGAAAGGTTAGTGGAGGAGAAGGAGAAGAAGGAGAGGTTAGTGGAGGAGGAGAGGGGGAAAGGTTAGTGGAGGAGGAGAGGGGGGGAGGTTAGTGGAGGAGGAGGAGAAACCAGAGGGAGAGAGGAGGAGGGATGTAGAGACGAATGAAAAACAGAGAGTGGAGGTTGAATCAGAGACCAGGTGGGAGTTCTAGGGTGGAGGTGTGAGGGGAGGGTGGAGGTGTGAGGGGAGGGTGGAGGTGTGGGGGGAGGGTGGAGGTGGGTGACATTAGGGTTGTGAGGGCTGGGCAGGGTGGGTGGGGGGGTGTGGGATGAGGGTGGAAGTTTTGAGGAGTTGCAAGGGATGACAGGTGCAACACTGTGACTGATGCAGTTTAAAAGCAATAGAGAGCAGGAACACACTGCAGCCACAGAGAGACGTTTGTGCCTCAGCGCCAGTGAAGCCGATCGGAGCGCACCTCTCTCAAACTCACCTCCGCCACAAACAGAGGGGATCTGTCGCTTTCAAACTCCCCATGTAACTGATATGAATAATGTACTTAGGCTTTCCAAGTTAAAGTCATGAAAAATTCACTTTCTGAAATATTGATTCCCAGGCGTGAAAGCTGCATTGTTGAAAAATAGGCCTCATGAAATATGGAGAGGATTTGTGATATTTAATATTGATAGTTTAATAGGGGCACTCTGCTGATGGCTCACTGTGTTACTCCGATGCAACATTTAGAAGTGGATTAAAATTGGAGAGGCAGTATTAAACCAACTCTAAAGCCCACATACACACACACACACACACATGGGGGAACACACACATATGGACACAATTAAATTCCATACAAACACACACACTCTTGTGGACACACACAGACACACTTACACACACTTACCGATGTCTTTCCAGAATATGAGGACTGCATCAATACACACTATTGTCCTGGTGCTGTTTACTGTAAATACATTGTACAGCCACAAGAAAACATCCTCCTATTGTTAACTGTGGTCAACTGTTGTTAACCTCTACAAAACACTATGCAAATGTGCTCACTGTAACAAGAGATGGATTGACATTTTGTTAAATAGCCGATAGACTTTATTTAACATGAGTGGTGTCCCTCTCTGTAGAGCCAGCGTCTGGAGAGACTGGTACATGCTGTGCAGCAGGGCTGGTCAGGGCTGGTCAGGGCTGGTCCTGAGGGGCTGCGGTCCTGCAGGTTTTAGACCAGTGGCTCTCAAACCTGTCCTCAGGGACCCCCTGTCCTGCATGTTTGAGATGTTTCCCTGCTCCAACACACTTGATTCAAATAAATGGGTAGTTAACAGGCTTCAACAGAGCTTGATAACGACCATTCATTAGAATCAGGTGTTGGAGCAGGGAAACGTCTGTACAGGATAGTGGGCCTTCAGGATCCGGACTGCACAGCCCTGCTGTAAGGATCTGTCTTACAAGGGGTCCATCAGTGGATGTTTCACTAACCATTTACAGAAGTGCTGTTTTAAATGTTTGTATGAAAAACACGTTCACTCGGGCACTCACTTAAAATTAAAACTGTTGTGAAGCGGTGTTTGGAAATGAAAAAAGGTTTATCATTTTTGTAATTGTTCTGTCAAACTCTCTCGTAAAAGTGTTTTTGTTGTTGAAACCCTCGGCTGCTGAAGAGCTGTTGATGTGAAGTGTTTTTATAACCGTGCAGCTCTTCGGTTGGCCTGGGATTCTCTCCTAACAGCAAAGGAAATAAAAAAGATGAAGCAATTTAATTTACCGTAACTGAACAAGTAAGAAGTGATTCAACTTGAAATAGATTTAGAAAATCTCAGAGGTATTTCCGCTAAAATGATATCATTTGAAACCTCATTACATTTGCCGTGGACTATATGATGCCAATGTTATTTTCCATGTATTATGTGTTAGCTTCGTTCATCAACCTTGGCTTGGCCCAGAGAATAGGGCTGGTTGCAGGCCTCTGGAAAAATCGCCAGGGAAATTAAATCTTTATCAACCGTGCATCTTAATGAGAATCCAATTTGAGAACAAATCTTTGTGGACTTTGGGGAGAGAGTGAGTGTGGGTGGGCTGGTTCCCAGCAAGGAGGAATCTCACATTACAAACAGGTTGATGGCCTTAACAGGGGAGTCGAAGACGCGTGTATGGATGCAACTGAGGTAATTAACGAGTAGAAATTAAATTATTTAATGATAATGTAATTACCGTAGCTGTGCAGCGATGTTTTAATACTGATGAGTAGCAGCATTCAGGTCACAGACAAGAAAACAAACATTAAAGACACATGACTAGGCTTATTCCTCATAAAATTCAATCATAATTTAATATTTCATAAATATGATTCTATACAATTCTCTGACCATGTTTTTGTGGGTAATTATGGCTTAATCGTCGCCTCTGAACGATAGGTTACTGTAACATTTCTTGCATCAAAAATATTAAATCTAATCAGTCTTTTTTCTTCCAAACCTCAAACATATTGTTTGTGTCGCCAGAGTAAAAACAGCATTTCAGAAGCTGCAACGAAGACGTTTGAAATAAGTGCATTTATGACGCAACACTGCCCCCTGAGGTAACACCTGGGTACTGCATGGAGCGAGGCCGTCTGCTGTCATGACGAATGGTCGGAGGAGAATCTCTGGAGCTCCTTATTGGCCAGCGCCATGGTTACGCCGTCAGGTACAAGCACGCAGTGGACACCTGAAGCAGATCACACCTTAGAACACCTTAGTTACACTTTACTGCAATACTGTACATGACGCTTAACTACCATCTACCATTAACTATCATGTAATGGAACATTACCTGAAGGTAACATTAACTACCATGTATCATTAACATTTTACATTTTACTAATTTAGCTGAAGTGTTGAGGTGCGTGTGTGCGTGCGTGTGCGTGTGTGTTGACTGTACCTAGCCGGCTGATATCTGAGATGTTCCTGTTCTCGTCATCAAAGAACATCATCTCACTGAACTGAAACCCGCTGTCGACACTCAGCCTGTAGGCACACACATCACACACACATTACACACACATCACACACTCATTACACACACATCACACACACATCACACATAATTACACACACCCCCAAACCCCTCAGGGCCTGGAGATGTAAAGGATGACAGTTACAGATCACATGTATATATTCACACACACACACACACACACCCTGTACAAACACACACATTTACGTAGTGGTTGGTACAGAAGTATCAGTGACTTGTGTGATTTGATGTCAACTTCAAACTTACTTTTTGAAGTGGGGGACCTTTGAACCTGGATATATTTCTTTAAAGGAAATGTACCGGTTGAGATTGAATAGAGAGAGAAGCTGATTGGCCCCGTCCACTTCTCCGGTGCTAAAATATCAACGGATAAAATGGCTGATTAATAATGCAATTACATATTATATCATCAAACGCTAGTTGAAAACTGACAACGCTGAAGTAACACATTTACTCTGTTAATGATAGAAGTGTCTTTGATGTCTGCGTACCAAACATGAGTTTCTGCTTACATACCGTGACGCCACTCCTATCGTGATCCCCTGACTATGGATAGAGGACAGCACTTCTACCGTTTCCCGGTACAGGGTCACCGGGTCCCCCCTGGCGTCCAACACGCCGCCGCTGGAGAAAGACATGCAACAGCTGACGAGCAGACAGCACGCGAGGACATCAGAAACTACGGTAACGGGTACGGAAGCTAGAAGTGTTTGAATAAAAGTGGAGTTTCAGTATTGAGCCACTGAAATACATTTCTGCATTTGGTCGATGCGTATACTGACACAATACAGTAGTTTTATATAGCTGGATGGGTCATCTTTCAAGTTCAGACCATGATAGCCCAGATACTCACCCCTCGGCTCTGTGGAACGGCGCACAAACATGGGTATCTACCCAAAACGGCCAGAGAGTGTAATCTATTAGATGAAAAAAGCACACAAAGAACAGGGCACACATACTTTAGATTATGACCAGTGCCACAGATGAGTAAATTATTATTGCTAGACTGCCATAGCTAGCTAGATATCAAGCTGTACACACTTACCCAGGTCAAACACAACTAGTTTGGGTTTAGTCATAGCCAGCAAATAGATTCAGTGATTACCGAATGTTGACCCGTTAATTAAGTTTTGGATACACTATAAAACGTCTCCTGTCATCTCGAACACGAATGTCCGTGACTGGCGAGAGGCCGCTGCCATGACGTAATATTTGCGGAAGTAGAATCAGATGACTTGGGGTGTACTACATCTGGTAGCCGGAAGAGGGCGCACTTTGAATTAACATCCACACAGCCATAATACACTTCAGGGCTATTAACTTCGAAGGCCTATACCTTTCCTTCTTTTTTTGTTTTCTATTTGTCCAACTATTTTGTTGTTTTGTTTATCCTCAGTTAATCGCAAAATGTTTTAAAGAAGCCAAACTGCTGGTGAAAGGCCAGAATGTTTCAGTTTAGTGAACAGAAAGGTAGGCAATGTTCTCCATTTCCCAACCTCCGCTCCTGCCTGCTACCTTTGTTTCTCTTATGCTATGAGATCGGATGAGCAGTCATGCTGACAATTAGGGTTGGGAGGGTTGGGTTTCTTGTGGTCTTACCTTAACCGTTAACATTGAAATTCACAAGTAGCCTAACCCCTACTTTTAGTCATGGTGAAAAACAAAGCCGTAAAAATATTTAATAGGTAGTTAACTCTTAACTGGATACAGTGTCTAGAGTCTAGAGTGTGTTAATCATCTCTTAACTTGCTCTTATAGTGTGGCCTATCATCCTTTTACTCTTTAAAATGTTATTTGCTGATGAGTCTCTCGGGGTTAAAGGTTGACTGACATCGAATAACTTTTTTATTTGATGATACACTGCGTTTCTTCAACTTAGTTTTGCCAGCATACAATGCCGGCTCAACTTTAGTGGGTAAGAAATGCATGCATCCCGCCTGGATACGTGGATTTAAATACACAAACTACACAACATGACGCAAACAAGGCAGTGGAAAATAATGTACAATGTGATCACAAGCTAAAACAGGGAATCGGGCCTATAGAAACCGAAGGGACTTCATGTTTGATTCGGTTGCCAATCTTGCTACATGCTGGGATAAAACTTGAAAAAACGGCATGCCTTGCATCTTGGCTTATTCTAAAATGTGATGAGAATTATTTGTCAAATTATAGTCCCAGCTGATTATACATTCTAAAAATACATCCTTCAGAATCATACTTGGAGTACGTTTTTTTTCTTCTTTTAGGCAGTCTAAAGTCTCTTTGGAGCTGTCTCGCGCTCTGTGCTCGCTCGACAGCCGTTACATCTTCGTGAAGCGGTCGTCGTCCGTGAACACTCCGTTATGAACGCCTTCCAGGTTCTCACAAGCGATTCCGTTCTCAACTTTCACCGGCTTCCCCTCCTCCTCCTCCTCCGCCGTTCCACTCTTCTTTCTGGAAGCAAATGAAACGGACACAGAAACTCAGCGGTAGGCCTACCTCGCATTCTTGGGAGGATAACAGACGTGTCATCTGCCCTGCAGAACTTTCCAGGTGAGTTCTGTTCACTGGCAAGGTAAGGTGAGTTGTGACTCATGCATGACAGACAAGATGAAGTGATTTAAAAGTATCGAATGAGTGAGAACTGACCGTTTCCTCGGCAAGACAGAAGAGACCAACAGGGCCACGATGCCAGCACACACCACCCCGATTACCACCCCGAAAACAATGAGCCAGGATGGGGTGTCGGGGTTCACTGGGGTGGCAAAGGTCGGGGGGATGCCCAGGAACTCGAGGGTCCTGTCAGTCAGCAGGAAAACGCTGTTGATGCGATGCCTGTATTTCCTGTCGGTCATAAAAGCGTTTTATTATGATGGTTTTGCGCATGAATGGAAAAAACGTGCCATCTGCGCCCATCATTTCTGCCACGTAATCATTGTTATGAAAGTACAGAGATCATCTACTAAAGATGGATTTTTGGAGGAATAGACAGACAGACAGGAGGGTCTTGTGTAGTGCGTAGTGAGTGTGTTTACATATTGTAGTAAGGGGGTGGCCAGGTGTGTGTACCAGGTGTGTACCTTATAGCCCTCTCCACCTGCTCCTTCTCCACCAACACAGACTGATCCTCAGGGGACGTCACCACAAACCAGAAGGACACCCTGCGGGTCTCATTACACACCAGGACGCTGGAGACACTGGGGGAGAGGGATAGCGTCACACTAGACACAACAAACCAGACACAGACCACACAACAGACCAGAAACAGACCAGACACAGACCACACAACAGACCAGAAACAGACCAGACACAGACCACACAACAGACCAGACACAGACCAGACACAGACCAGATATAGACCAGACACAGACCAGACACAGACCAGACACAGACCAGATATAGACCAGACACAGACCAGATATAGACCAGACACAGACCACACAACAGACCAGAAACAGACCAGACACAGACCAGACAACAGACCAGACACAGACCAGACACAGACCAGACACAGACCAGACACAGACCAGATATAGACCAGACACAGACCAGACACAGACCAGACACAGACCAGACACAGACCACACAACAGACCAGAAACAGACCAGACACAGACCAGATATAGACCAGACACAGACCAGATATAGACCAGACACAGACCAGACACAGACCAGACACAGACCAGACACAACAGACCAGAAACAGACCAGACACAGACCAGACACAGACCAGACACAGACCAGACATAGACCAGACATAGACCAGACACAACAGACCAGACACAACACCACAACAACTACACTTGCGTCACAGACATGACATGGTACTGATGTGTGATACATAGAGAGGTAGATAGACACATAGATGCAACAAAATATGCAAAAAAGGAAACTAAATGTACAAAACATACAGCTGCTGTGCATGTGACTCACTTGTAGGTCTCTGTGCCAAAGTGCTGCCTCATAGCGAACGCAATGGTGGCTCGGAACAGGAACATCTCACTTTCGTTCCATTCGTACTGCGGTGAGGAACAACAGAAACATTCACCACACTGTTCAAGTCATGGAACCATCCATCCATTCTAGAACACTGTTCAAGTCATGTGACCATCCATCCATTCTAGAACACTGTTCAAGTCATGTGACCATCCATCCATTCTAGAACACTGTTCAAGTCATGGAACCATCCATCCATTCTAGAACACTGTTCAAGTCATGGAACCATCCATCCATTCTAGAACACTGTTCAAGTCATGTGACCATCCATCCATTCTAGAACACTGTTCAAGTCATGGAACCATCCATCCATTCTAGAACACTGTTCAAGTCATGTGACCATCCATCCATTCTAGAACACTGTTCAAGTCATGTAACCATCCATCCATTCTAGAACACTGTTCAAGTCATGGAACCATCCATCCATTCTAGAACACTGTTCAAGTCATGGAACCATCCATCCATTCTAGAACACATCTAAGGGAGAGTTTGGTCTGGTGCAGCTCGATGCACTTGTGATCTTTAAATCTGCTGAACTTTCTAGATGCTCTAATTCTACTGTCTGTTCATAGAGACTGTTGGTTAAAAGCGTCCGCTAGATGAACTAAATGTAGATGTAATGTGCAGGACAGGTAAACCAGGTACTCACAGCTTGATCTCCCAGGGCAGTCTTCACACTGATTCTCACTTTGTATGCGTTTGAAGTTTCTATTGAGAATAAACAATATAATAGTCATATAAAGTCATTCAATTTATTAATGTTTCAGTATAGTTTAACGGCCAAAACAAGGGCTCTGATCACAAATCAACACGTACATTCATCAAGATGGGGAGTTTAGGTAAGGATTAGTCATCTTTCACACAGTGTGAAAGTGTCACATAAATGTTTATTTCTGTCCTGTGATTATGCTGAAAAGCACACAGGGACTAGTCAGAACTCACTGGTTGAAACAGACTATGGAACTGAACAGCGAAACATTGAAACAGTCTCAGAGAATAGCTCTGCGGACAATTCTAATCTGGGGTAAACAAAGTATCCTTATGATGTTCCTTAAAAGAACATTCAGTACTGAGGTTCTCAACCTGACACGAACCAGCCGAGAACACGACATTAGAGCCTCCAGACAATCGGAGGATTCAAACCCGGAACCTTCACGATAACAACAATACAAAGTCTGCCGTCTGTGCCAGTGTAAACAGTGTGGCCCCGGTACACTCAGCCTTGACAGCCGCGACGTGAGGAGTCATCCAGGCAGGTAAAGACTACACTTAAATCTGATTAAAACGTATTAAACAGGAGCTCAATACATTTTCATTATATTTGATGCCTTTTTCTACACAAAAAGTATAAGAAGAAAGAAATAAAAAGTAAGTAAACTGTTAAGTCTGCTATGTTTTCGCTTGGGGACTCACCAGGTTTGCAGAGGTCCTGTGCAGGGGCCGGGGCCGGGGTCGAGTCCTGTGCCAGGGCCGGGGCCGGGGCTGGGGTCGAGTCCTGTGCCAGGGCCGGGGCCAGGGCCAGACAGAGCAGCAGCAGAGACAACATGGCAGCTAGCAGGCAGGGCTGAATAACTCCCTGTAGATCCAGTTCAGGAGCAGGATGTGTCCAGGTGGTCAGACTGAGAGGAGGAGCTTGGGGCCAGTCAGGCTTAATGAGTGAGTTATTCTGACAGCCACGCCCTCTCTTGAGTGTTGTTTAGCAGGCCTCAGATGTTGGCTCAGTAGTTCCTCCTGTTTAAAGATACGGCGACGCGCGCGTGTGTGTGTGTACGTTTATGTGTGCATGTGTGTGTCTGTATACGTGCATGTTTGTGTTCATATGTGTATTTCTGTGTGTGTGTATCTGTATAGGTGTGTGTATGTGTGTGTGTATCTGTGCATGTGTGTGTAGGTGTGTGGGTGTCAATGAAAGCCCTTCAGATAATGTAGCTGTTGTTTGACCAAGTGTCGCAGTGTGTTAGTGTGAAACAGCGTGCTGGATAGCAGGTCCACACAGACCGACAGTGATTGTCCAGAAGAGTATGTTTGGTCAGCCAGATGCACAAATGACCCGATAATGGCAGATCAAAAAAACTTTTTTTGAAATGGTTTTAGAGATGTTTCTGTTCTAGACAAGGAGGACGTCACTGCACTTTTATAAAAAAATATATAATAAACAAACATGCAGATCTGAGTCTGTTCTGTTTTCTCAACAAAGATGCACCAAAAACAATTTCCAAAAGCTGCCACCATGAGACTAAACTTTTGTGATTAATCATCAATGTTACCACAAATACTTTGTCTGTACTTGGGTTCATTTAAAACCCAAAAGATGTGTGCGCGTGCGTGTCTGCATGTGTATGGGGGTATTTGTCTTCATGTGTGTATGTCTGTGTGTGTATATCTGTGCATGTGTGTGTAGGTGTGTGTGTGTCAATGAAAGCCCTCCAGATAATGTAGCTGTTGTTTGACCACGTGTCGCAGTGTGTTAGTGTGAAACAGCGTGCTGGATAGCAGGTCCACACAGACCGACACAGTGTTTGTCCAGCAGAGTATGTTTGGTCAGCCAGCTCTCTGGCCTTACCATAATGTGTTCATTTAGCAGGCACTGTAGCACAGAGGTTCATATTTGGGTTAATTTATAACCCAAGTATGGGTGTGTTGTGTGTGCATGTATGTGTTCACTCTCAATCATTGATTTCTAGTAAACTGGTGATATATGTCCACATCTAAGTCTCAAAGGCTGGTGTGTGGTCAGAATATTTTTGATTCGAAAATATTTCAACCTTCAAAAACGTTTTTTTCAAAACGTATTTTCTGAAACGTATTTTTCAAAACTTGATTTTCAAAACTATAAATTTATAAACCAATTATGGCTATACATAAGGCTATCTATAATCTCATATATTATAGGCTACTACATTCGTTTATGGAGTCGCGGCCATAAATGCACATCCAAGAATACTAATCAATATTGCAAATAATCCGAGTTCACCGGCATTGAGTCAGCTAATGGTGTTCGTAGCAGAAATCCACTTCCTGGTTTTTAACGTTTGACCACTCATCACCAAAAACACAGAGGTAGGAGCAGAGGGCCATCCCAGATAAGTGCAGTTGTGTTGTTTAGTGTCAGCAGTTTGTTCCCAACACAAGATGGCAGTAGATGTGCTTATAATCGAGGTTAAAACGACATTTCATTATCTGAAAACCGGCTGGGCCACGAAGACGGGGAGCCAGACATCATTATCGCGAGATGAAAAACAACACCGTTCTCCTTGTTCAATAATAAGCTTAACCCTCACCCACACGAAGTTGTTCGTTAACTTTGTAGATCATCTCATTAGCTACACTGTTAAAGATCACATTTACAATAATAGGCCTAGCCTATGTGTTTTATAGTTGTAAAACAGAACTAGGTTTAGGTGACTTTTTGTTTGCAATTCAGGCCTCAGAGCAAATAGGAGAAACAATTTGTGCTGCAGCGCGTGGAGGTCATAGTTCTCTGACCCCAATTATAAGAAACGGCAAAACGGCTGACAGTACTCAACATGCAACACATTTGTATGTTTGTATGGTTCCTGTCCGTTGACGCAATCAAATAGGGGCCTACAGTGGATTTGCGTCAAGATACCACTGTTTTCCTCTAGCCACTAGCGCCGCCAAGCGGCGAATCACGGCAAATCCACAAGACACCTAGTGATAGACACACTGGCTGACTCTTCGGAGATCGTGTCCTGTGACATGTTTAACCTCCAGTCATTAAACTCGTCAACCGCCCGGAATAAAATAGCCCCCAGAAACTACAGTTAAGGAAAGGATCCGGAGACTTGAGGCTACCGTGTTCATGAGTTCGTCCAGGAATGGATCCAGGACCTGGCATAGCGACAACCGGACGGAGTTTCATTTCCCTAAATGAAAACGAACAAATATGTTACTCCGGTCTTCATTCCCTGTGCCAGGCTGACGGCTCGGGGAAACTATCGGCGAGCAAAGTGGGTGAACTGTTAAGGGCGTCGCAGCTGCCAGCAGAGACTCTGCATCAAGTGAGTAGCCTGTCCTCCGTGTTTGCTTACTCAGTCGTATTACCGACTTGCCGCGAGAGAACTGCGGTTGGTGTGGGGAGAGGGACCGCGTCGGTGTGTCCTGGCGTGCCTGGTGATTTACAACAGGAGCAATGTGCGAGGCTAATTATGTCGTTAGACAGTGGAATTGATGTGTCGGCTCGTTTATTGTTGTAGCTTAATATCGCATAGGCTTCCCTTCCGTTCAGGATTAGAGGTGTGAGATGAATGTGAAATATATGATCATATGCAATTATTGATTAAGCTTCTCGGATGTCCGTTTATGGCCGCTACTCCATAAACTAATATAGTAGCCTATATTAAATGAGAATTTCTTTAGGCTCTTTTACCTGACATGTAGGCTAGCCTATATCAGGTGGGAATGGACGGGGTTGATATGACAAAGATTATCATTGAAAAAACTCAAAGCAATCAACCGAATTTAGTGATATTCATTCAACAATTCATTAAACTCTCAAATCACTCAAACAAAAAAACTTGTGATGAACAGTGTGGAACTATTGAAGGACTGTTGTTGCCATGGTGAACCGGGCCGTTGGGTCGATGTGCAGCTGTGATGTTCTGACCATGAGAACCGCTCGAGCGACAGGAAGGGAGCTTCCTTCACTTTTCCACTGCCGTGAGGACACCGCTGGCCCCCGCGTGTCACACTCCAGCAGAGAAAGAGCCGGAAATACCCAAATATCCACCACCTCTCCCTGCCTAGTCCCATCTCACACCCCCACCAAGTAATAATTATGATTCCCATCACAGGCCTACATCTTTAGTAAGACACCATGGCCTAACTAAGACACTGATCATTATTAAAGTTTCAAACCAACCATTATTCATGTAGGGCCTTTAAGCCAACTTCATCAGAGTGTAAAGGACCATTCCTACTCGTCCCAGCGGCGAGAGGGGTGTTTGAGAGGGGTGTTTTGTTTTTCCAGCGAGACACACAGCAGCTCTCCGTCCCCCTCTTACCCAGAGGCCCCTGGGAGCCATGGCGATAGCGACCATTGTGTGTCTGTGTGGCGGCAGGAAGTTTGGCTGCTGTTCTGCTTCCTCCACTTCCTGCTTGGCCGGCCGCCGTGGCTCTGAGTTGACACACACACACACACACACATCGGATGCCCACAGATTCACTCCTTGTCTGTCTGTCTGTCTGACTGTCTGACTGTCTGTCTGACTGTTTGGCCATTTAATAGACACAATCATGTAAGCAGACCTTGAAACTGTGTCAGTGTAATGATTTAGCTAAATTCCTCCATGGAAGACAGGACAGTAGAGGAAAGGAGAGAGCTGATGAGGAGAGATAATAACCTCTTGTTCTTGTGTTCGTCACTAACTGATTGTTGGAGCTTGAAGACATCTTGGCTTGTGGCTGTGTACACCAGCTCTCTGGTGTGAATGTCTGGAATGATCTCCATGCAATCTGCTGTCACCTGGGCTCCTGTGCTGGGGCGGCCAGCTGAACACCACAGGGCCCACACAGAACACAGGCATCCAGTTCAAGAACCTGTCTGTCTACCTGTCTGTCTGTCTGTCTGTTGTCTGTGCAGGATGTGAGTGACACTGATCATATTTACATAACATTTACATAGTCATGTGAAGTTTGCTGAACAAATCTTCTGTTGTGTGAACAACAGGGTTGATTATTATCACCCCTGGTCTCACTACCAGTGCTGTAACAACCACCCACTACCTGCCTGCCTGCCTGCCTGTCTGTCTGTCTGTCTGCTTGTCTGTCTGTCTGTCTGTCTGCTTGTCTGCCTGTCTGTCTGTATATATACATTTTCCTTTTCCCCTTTCTAAAACAGAATGTATAACATGTACAACCTTGTATGAAACAGCTCAGTTCACAAGAGCCTGTTTTCTCCTGTGTACTGAAACACAGTGTTAACTTTCCTCTCTCTCTGTGTGGTGGTGACCACATCACTGACCACATCACTGACCACATCACTGACCACACCACACACTGACCACATCACTGACCACATCACTGACCACATCACTGACCACATCACTGACCATATCACTGACCATATCACTGACCACATCACTGACCACATCACTGACCACATCACACACTGACCACATCACTGACCACATCACTGACCACATCACTGACCACATCACTGACCACATCACACACTGACCACATCATATCACTGACCACATCACTGACCACATCACTGACCACATCACTGACCACATCACACACTGACCACATCATATCACTGACCACATCACATCACTGACCACATCATATCACTGACCACATCACATCACTGACCACATCACTGACCACATCACACACTGACCACATCATATCACTGACCACATCACATCACTGACCACATCACATCACTGACCACATCACTGACCACATCACTGACCATATCACTGACCACATCACTGACCACATCACATCACTGACCACATCACTGACCACATCACTGACCACATCACATCACTGACCATATATCACTGACCACATCACACACTGACCACATCACTGACCACATCATATCACTGACCACATCACATCACTGACCACATCACACACTGACCACATCACTGACCACATCACATCACTGACCACATCACTGACCACGTCACTGACCACATCACATCACTGACCACATCACTGACCACATCACATCACTGACCACATCACATCACTGACCACATCACACAATGACCACATCACACCCAGACCAGATTCCTGACTGACCAGGTCACGAGGAGAAAGGCCAAAGCTAGCAGGTCCTTCTGCCCAACTCTTTAATCTTTAATTTGCCGCAGCACCAGCAGTAAACAGGAGCTGCAGTTCTCCTATACCTCCTCAGGCTGTACCCTGTCTGCCTGTCTGCCTGTCTGTCTGCCTGCCTGCCTGCCTGCCTGCCTGCCTGCCTGCCTGCCTGCCTGCCTGTCTGTCTGTCTGTCTGTCTGTCTGTCTGCCTGTCTGTCTGCCTGTCTGCCTGTCTTTCTGCCTGTCTGCCTGTCTGCTTGCCTGCCTGTCTGCCTGTCTGCCTGCCTGCCTGCCTGCCTGTCTGTCTGTCTGTCTGTCTGTCTGTCTGTCTGTCTGTCTGTCTGTCTGTCTGCCTGCCTGCCTGCCTGCCTGTCTGCCTGCCTGCCTCTCACTGTCTGTCTGCCTGCCTGCCTGCCTGCCTGCCTGCCTGCCTGCCTGTCTGTCTGTCTGTCTGTCTGTCTGTCTGTCTGTCTGTCTGTCTGTCTGTCTGCCTGTCTGCCTGCCTGCCTGCCTGCCTGCCTCTCACTGCCTGTCTGTCTGCCTGTCTGTCTGCCTGTCTGCCTGCCTGCCTGCCTGCCTCTCACTGCCTGTCTGTCTGCCTGCTTGCCTGCCTGCCTCTCACTGCCTGTCTGTCTCTCTACCAGCGAACACGGACACACTCTGACTAACAGTTGTTACTGAGTTGCCAAAGTGTGTTTCTGTAAATTGTTTCTCGTCTCAGTTTACAGAGCAGATCGATAGGTGTTCCTGTCCCTGCTCTGATGAAGCGGTACAGACAGGACTCAAAACAACAGCTCCTCATGGTTCCCTAATGCCCTCTTTTCAAAATGAAGCTTTCACTGGTAAAAATCTGGAGGATTAATGCCATAATATAATCCCCAGAAACTAGTAAAAGTGGAGCATTGTTCTGCAGATTTGAGTAAAAGCCTCTCTCTTCTCTCCCCTCTCCTCTCCTCTGAACGTGGATGTGGTTTTACATTTAAAACTTCAGTTTTACAGCCCATGACTGCAGATCAAGAGTTCATAAGATCAATCCCCACATCGCTTTGGATAAAAGCATCTCTTAAATGGAAGCAGTGTAGTGAAATACCCTCGGCTGGAGTGAGGCCTTCATGTGGACCCCCCCCAGCGTAGCTCCTGTGTTTGTGTTTGGGGCGGGGGCTTGTGTTGGCTGGCCTAGATCATTAATCTGCTTTGCCCTCGTGCTTCTGTTAAAGTCATCTGTGCTTAATCACAAATGCTTTGTTATAGGATCAACTTCTCCAGCCAGGGCTGTGTGTTTGTGTTGTGTGGTGGGGGATAGGGGTGGTGGTGGGTAGACTGGGATGAAGGCTGGGGGCAGGTGGGGGGTGAGGGTGCTTTTGGGGTTGGTAGGGTACTGGGTGAGTGGGGGAGGGTGGGGGCTTGGTAGAATCAGCTCTCTGAGGACCCCAGTATGGTTCACCAGTCCTCTTTAACCATGAACTGACATCACCAGAGTATGACTCCTCACAGGAACCCAGCTCTGTGTCTCTGTAACATCTCAGCTCAGTGGTTAGAGCACTTGACTGCAGATCGGCACTTCCCAGGTTCAAATCCACCCGCATCCCCCGTTATGTAAATCACCTTGGACATAACATAACCCTCTTCTGAGTAAATCCTGTTATGTTGCGGTGACAGCTGGCTCATCTCTCCTGCAGGTGACGGAGGTGTGTGGTGCTCAGCGTCTTGGTGCTTACGGTACCGTCCAGTTCTACGTGGCGCTGAAGCTGCTGGCGGCAGCCCAGGCCGGTTACCCGGTGCTCCTGGACAGCCTCGCGGCCGGTGAGTCTGTCCCGGTAACGTCTTAACAGCAGAACCAGATCTGGGTTTATCCTAACACCCTGGGATTAGGGATTATCTGGATTACAGGGCAGTCGCGTGGGGCACTCGGGCCTTGAGGTCGTCTTGATTGTTCGTTAGAGAAACATTTGACTCCAGAGCAGCCTGTCTCGCCTATATACTGTAGCCAGACCTGTCTCACTGTCTCTGTGTGTGTGGCCAGGTGTGTGTGTGTGTGTGTGACCAGGTGTGTGTGTTCTTCTCCAGACCTGCCCCTCCCTCGGTTCCCTGGGATGAAGAGTGAGGCAGAGCCGCGGTTCACAGCGCCCCCTGCCTGTGTGGAGGCCCAGGGCCAGCCCTGCCCCCCTCCAGGGGCCCCTTCCCAGACACCTCGATGCTGGCGCGGAGAGGAAGGTGAGTCTCCACGGTGACCAGGTCACAGGCCGAGGTCTCCACGGTGACCAGGTCACAGGCCGAGGTCTTAACGAGATATGATGCTCTTCGTGTACTGAGTGGTTGGATTGTGTTTGTGTTGACAGGAAGTCTGGTCGCCTCCGCGCTCCCCAGCTGGCTCCCCGCCCCCCTCCCCATCGGCCTATCACAGCTACCCGTACGCCCTGCAGAGGAACGGAGCCGACACGCTACTGGGTAAGACAACCGCCAATCATGTAGACCAGCGGTCTTCAACCCAGGTCCTTAGGGCCCACTGGCCTTCCCTGCCCCAGCACACCTGATTCTAATGAACGGGTCGTTACCATTCATTTGAAACAGGTGTGTTGGAGCAGCAAACTTCAACTACTGACTGTGAAATGGATTGGTTTCACTTTCCCCCCTCACATATACACCTACGCATGTACCATTAAAATGGAAAACTAAAACTTAATTATCAAAACTCCAACTTCCTCTACTGCTGCCCAACACAACCCAGATCAGACAGATATTCTTCATACAAAACATATATATATATATATATATCTTTTCAAAATTTGATTTTTTCAGTGGCCATGTTTACACAGCCGGCATGTTTACGCAGCATATTCGTTTGAATTTTTATTCTGTAAATTCCTGTATTTATTAAGCTGACAGGAATGTTTCTGCCCTGATCTGACCTGGTCCTGTTCTCCGATGACGCGGGTCTGTTGAGACTGCAGCGCGTTGTGAATAATTCAACAGGTCGACTCTGTGAAGCAAAACTGAGAGCAGAGAAGTTTGCCTCCTCCAGCATCAACACTCAGATGACTTCTGTCTTCCTCCTTTCATGTCCACTTGTCACTGCCTCTTCCTGTCTCATCTTATCTCTAACATGTTTAATCTTGCTTTCACACAAACCTCCAGACTCTGTACCATAAGGGGAACTTGTGTTTGAACCAAAACTTACAACTGTCATCTCTCCTCTCATCTCCTCTCTTCCCTTCTCCTTTCCTCTCTTCCCCTCTCCTCCTCTCCTCATCTCTTCCACTCTCCTCTCTTCCCCTCTCCTCCTCTCCTCATCTCTTCCTCTTCTCCTCTCTTCCCCTCTCCTCCTCTCCTCATCTCTTCCTCCTCTCCTCTCTTCCCCTCTCCTCCTCTTCTTCTCTCTTCACCTCCTCTCCTCTCTTCTCCTCTCCTCCTCTTCTCCTCCCCTCCCCTCTCCCCTCTCCTCTCCTCCTCCTCTCCTCAGCCTATGACAGTAAACTCAGTCTGAGACCTACCATCCAGCCAGAGCATCACTCCTCCCCTGGTCACCATGGCAGCAAGGCATTTCAGGATCCCTCCTCGCTGGTCCAGGTAGGGCCCCCTGGTGTGTCTCTCCAGTCTCCTGGTGTGTCTCTCTCCAGTCTCCTGGTGTCTCTCTCCAGTCTCCTGGTGTCTCTCTCCAGTCTCCTGGTGTGTCTCTCTCCAGTCTCCTGGTGTGTCTCTCCAGTCTCCTGGTGTCTCTCTCCAGTCTCCTGGTGTGTCTCTCTCCAGTCTCCTGGTGTGTCTCTCTCCAGTCTCCTGGTGTCTCTCTCCAGTCTCCTGGTGTCTCTCTCCAGTCTCCTGGTGTCTCTCTCCAGTCTCCTGGTGTGTCTCTCTCCAGTCTCCTGGTGTCTCTCTCCAATCTCCTGGTGTCTCTCTCCAGTCTCCTGGTGTGTCTCTCTCCAGTCTCCTGGTGTCTCTCTCCAATCTCCTGGTGTCTCTCTCCAGTCTCCTGGTGTACCTTCACAAGGAGATCCGCCAGGCTAGAGGATTTATCACTTGTAGTTTTTCAGACAGGTGTGTGTTTCCCCTCCCTCCTCCCCCATCCTCCCCGCCCTCCTCCCTCCAGGGCCTGTCCGGGGCGAGGCTGGAGGAGAGGGGGGTGTCAGAGCAGTCTGAAGATCCCTGGAGGATCACAGAGGAGCAGAGGGAGTACTACACCCACCAGTTCAGGACCCTTCAGCCAGACCTCGGAGCTCTCATCCTGGGTAGGGCCCTGAAGGTGTCCCCCCTCTGCCTGGAGGTCTGTCTGACCAGACACAGAGAGAGGGCATGGCTGAAGACTGTAGACTGGTACCGATGCTCAGGTCCTGTGATCGACACAAGAGATACATTTAACTGGAACTCTTCTCTCTTGTTCTAGGAACAATCGCTAAGAATTTCTTCACGAAATCTAAGCTTCCGATTCCAGAACTTTCCCACATATGGTGAGTGGAGGGGAGATTGGAGGAGAGGAGGAGAATTGGAAAGGAGGAGGAGCGCAGGAAATTTGAGGAGGAGAAGGGAAGGAGAGGACATAAACTGTGTGTCTCCTGAGAATAATATCACCCACACCGTCAGTTCTCCCTGACAGAGAGGAGATGAGGGCAGGGAAGACTGCAGCTTCACTGTGACTCAGCACTCTGCTGTCTCCTCAGACTTCTGTCCTCCTCCTCTCTTCCTCTCACCTCTGACCCCTCCTCTTTCTCTCCCATGCGTGTCTGTGTGTGTGTGTGCGGGTGTGTGTGAGTGTGTCTCCAGGGAGCTCAGTGATGTGGACAGAGACGGGGCTCTCACCTTCTCTGAGTTCTGCACGGCGTTCCACCTCATCGTGGCTCGCAAGAACGGCTATGCCCTCCCTGAGACCCTGCCCCCCACCCTGCACCCCCCCGGGGGCCTGGAGCTGGCAGGGGGCACCCTGGTTCCCCACGAAACCCCAGATGTGAGTCACCCCCTCTCAGACAGAAAGTGGACATGGGACATTTTTAATGGCATACTTAGTTCTCCCGATCCTGGAAATGTCTCCAGTCCTGCAGGCAATTCTAATCACCAGCACCTGATTGTAATAAGGAGCTAAATCCAGTTAGCTTGAGCTGTGGCTGGATCTAAACCCAGACAGACAGAACGTCTCCTGGAAAAGAGCGAGAGATCCAGAGTCTTATATCCACCTAAGATATATCTCCATCTCTGGCTGTGTTTCAGCTCTGTAACTCAGAGAGACGTGCTCCCTGGGAGGGGGGGGGGGCTAGCTGGTATCTCTCCAGGAAGGTAACTGTTTTAGCTGGTATCTCTCCAGGAAGGTAACTGTTTTAGCTGGTATCTCTCCAGGAAGGTAAATGTTTTAGCTGGAATCTCTCCAGGAAGGTAACTGTTTTAGCTGGTATCTCTCCAGGAAGGTAACTGTTTGTGTGTTTCACAGAGTACAGCGGCCCTCATCGTCTTTGAGGATGCACATCCCAGACAACTGGTAAAACCTCCTCACTTCCTCACCTCTCCTCTCCTCCTCAACTGTCCTCCTCACCTTTCCTCACCTTCTCACCTCTCCTCCTCAACTCTCCTTCTCTCCTCTCCTCACCTCACTTCCTCACCTCTCCTCTCCTCCTCACTTCTCCTCCTCACCTCTCCTCCTTTCTTTTCTTAACCTGTCCTCTCTTTTCCTCTTCCACAACACAGAAGTGTTGTCATGCAACAAAACAGCCACTAGATGTAGCTAGAGGGCTGCTGTGAGCTCAGAGCTGCCAGCTGCCTGAGGGAGGGTGCTGGCGTGCAGGTGTGTTGAACCCCTGCGTGTGTCTGCTTGTAGGAGCAGTGTGTTGCTGCAGCGGCCTCCCTCCTCCCCCCCTCGCGCCCCCCCGCGCCTGGAGACACCAGGCAAGGTAACCTGAACCTCGTGTGAGAACATCTAGAATCCTTCTCCTAGCATTTCCTTCGTAATAATAATTCATTTTAACTATGGTGCGCCCTTCATTGTCAAGTCACTACAGGTTTTTAAAAAACGAAAGGAAAACAAGCGAGCAACTAGTCTTTATCCTCCGGCCTCCTGATTGGCTAGATATTAGCATGAAGTCACTCCTTACAGGTCAAAATTAGCATAATTTCCCTTGAAACATAACTTTCAATTTAGAACATTTGACTGCATATCAAAAGGGTTCAGGTTCCAATCCCAACAGTGTGTTGCTTTGGATAAAAGTGTCTGCAAAAGGAATATTGTAATGATTATTATTACTATTGTAAGTGTTGTCTTGCTGTGTGTTGGTCTGCAGACTGTAGTACCAGCAGGGCTCTGGTCTCTCCTCAGGGAGGAGGGGGATCGTTAGAGGGATCGTTACCACGGAGACCAGGTGACCCCCCCCCCCCCCTGTGTGAATGTCATCACACCGTACAGTCCCAGTGACCACACACACTAACTCACACACACACTAACACACACACACACTAACACACACACACACTAACTCACACACACACTAACACACACACACACTAACACACACACACACTAACTCACACACACACTAACTCACACACACACTAACACACACACACACTAACACACACACACACTAACTCACACACACACTAACACACACACACACTAACACACACACACACTAACACACACACACACTAACTCACACACACACTAACTCACACACACACTAACACACACACACACTAACACACACACACACACACACACTAACTCACACACACACTAACACACACACACACTAACACACACACACACTAACACACACACACACACTAACTCACACACACACTAACACACACACACACACTAACTCACACACAGTAGCGGGGGTTCCAGTCCAGCCAGGAGGGAACAGGAAGCTCTCTCACTTCCTGCTTGTCAGACGGGACGTGATACACAAGTCTGACATCTCCTTTGTGTTTCCCTCCGACGCTCAGAACCTCTCGACCTGGACCCCAGCATGAAATCCAAAACCAGGCCCAGGTAACCCCCCCCCCACACACACACACACACACACACACACACACACAACGAGGCACAGGTAACCTCACACACACACACACACATCTGGGGTCCTACAATGCTGTAGTTCTATTGTAACTGTTGGATGTGTGTGTGTGTGTGTTCAGGTCGTTCTCCAGCACCTCCATCGATGAGGCCATGAAGAAGAAGAAGGAACCTCCCACCCCTCCACCCCGCCCCCAGAAGACGCACTCCAGAGCCTCGTCCCTGGACCTCAACAAGCTGCTGCAGCAGGGTACACACACACACTATACACACATACACCACACACACACCCACACACTACACACACTCAAGCTGTCCTTATTTACCTAAAACTGCATCTTCATGGAGGTCTATGTTATTACTCTGTCCTGGTTTCAGAGAGAACATGAAAGTAGTGTAGCGATGCAGCTGGGCTGGTTTACTGCCCTGCTCCAGTCTGGGTGGTAACCAGAGAGGGGTTATGTCAACTGTTAGCTTTGCCAGGTGAAATCTTCAAAACAGGCTGGTACAATACAGTCGATAAAATCTAGTCATGTTGAAATTATGCTTGTCCAAATATTTACCAAACTCTGGTGTTTTTCCAGGTGAAATATGAGTCCTGAGAACAAAGTGCAGGGGTTCTCAATGTGTGTGTGTAGTGTGTGTAGTGTGTGTAGTGTGTGTGTGTAGTGTGTGTGTGTTGAGAGAACCTGAGAGAATGTTCTCTCTCTCTCCTGCAGGGATAAAGAGTGTATGGGGCCAGCCTCCCCCCGCCCTCCCCCCTCGACCTCCCAACAGCCAGGTACTGCTCATCTGGGTCCAGTCTGATCAACACTTCAGATCAGCAGTAGTGACCCTGACCTCTGACCTCTGCTGTCTTTCAGGTTCCTGTCTTCCAGGGCGCAGCAGAGACAAGCATCAAGCAGCCAAACTTTGCTGACTTCACTCGCTTCAGAGAAGAGGTGAACCTGTCATCATTAACCTCATCCTCATCCTCCTCTCCCTCTCCCTCTCCCTCCTCCTAGGTGGGTGTGTGTGTGTGCTGGACTGTGTGTGTGTGGTGTGTGCTGGACTGTGTGTGTGTGTGTGTGCTGGACTGTGTGTGTGTGTGTGTGCTGGACTGTGTGTGTGCTGGACTGTGTGTGTGTGTGTGTGCTGGACTGTGTGTGTGTGTGTGTGCTGGACTGTGTGTGTGCTGGACTGTGTGTGTGTGTGTGTGCTGGACTGTGTGTGTGCTGGACTGTGTGTGTGTGTGTGTGTGCTGGACTTTGTGTGTGTGTGTGTGTGTGCTGGACTGTGTGTACACATGAGGTGTTTTGAGTGAGATGTCGTTCTTTCATGTCTGCTCTTCCTGTTTGTCCTCATCTCCTTCCTCAATCTGTCTTCGGCTTGCTGTGTTTGTGTGTGTGTGTGTGTGTGTGTGTGTGTGTGTGTGTGACTGACTGATTTTATGTTCCTCTGTCCTCTGTCAGTTTGATGAACATTTATCACCTAGGACTCTGTGTGCGCATAGGTGTGTGTGTGTGCATAGGTGTGTGTGTGTGTATAGGAGTGTGTGTGTGTGCGCATAGGTGTGTGTGTGTGCATAGGTGTGTGTGCATAGGTGTGTGTGTGTGTGCATAGGAGTGTGTGTGTGTGCGCATAGGTGTGTGTGTGTGTGTGCGCATAGGTGTGTGTGTGCATAGGAGTGTGTGTGTGTGTGTGCATAGGAGTGTGTGTGTGCGCATAGGTGTGTGTGTGTGTGCGCATAGGTGTGTGTGTGTGTGTGCGCATAGGTGTGTGTGTGTGTGTGCGCATAGGAGTGTGTGTGTGTGTGTGTGTGTACTCTGTCAACATGATGAACACCCAGGACGCCCCTGAACCAGTTTGGCGTCAGATCAGGTTACGGTGACGGAAGGCTTGGCTTGGCTTCTCACACACACACACACACACACACCTGGTCTGTTTCTATGTCGCTTTGGATGAAAGCATCTGTTAAATGAATAACATTCCAACCTGCGAACTCAACATCTGATTGGTTGTCTAGTCGGTCCCAGTCTCTTCTCTTATTGGCTGTTTCTCACACAGTTCTCATTTCCTGGCTTCTTCCCTCCCGTCCGGAGGTGTGCCGCCGTCTGGTGCTGTCCTCTGCTTCACCACCAGGTGGTGCTGTGGTGCACATCACACCAGCCAGACTTGACCTCGTCCACTAAGGACTGCACTCCAGTAGGGGCTGTGTGGGAAGTTTCGAGTGTGTGTGTGTGTGTGTGTTTGCGGCCGGCGGCTAGCGAGTCGCACGGCTCAGCGAAGGAGCTTTTTCTGTTCCTGATCCCAGTTCTCATCAGGCCTGGGAGCCTGTTTAAACCATCAGCCTCCACATCGCCCACCGCAAGACCTCCACCCTCTAGGAAATACTGCTTTTTTTTGTTGTATTTAAATACAGTGTTAGCATTTCAGATATGTTGTAATGCAGAAAAATTGCAAAGGGATCCAGTTTGAGAAAATCCTTAAAAATGTTTCCACTCTTACGTCATTTACTTTTACGAATGTATTTAATACACCAGGTCACTGCTGTGGGGTGTAAACAACCTTTACAGTCCCAGTCTGCTGTTCCAGTAAGAACCTGGCTCCTCTGGGGAACAACAGTAACAAACGTCTAGAGACCAGCGATGGCCTGGGCTCGCTGCCACAGGCCTAATGTGCCTGTGTGTGTCTGTCTGTCTGTCTGTCTGCCTGTCTGTCTGTCTGTAGGAGGAGAGCAGTGTTAAATCTAACCACAAGAGTCCATCTCACAGACTTGGCTCTAACACCGAGGACCTCACTAACACCCATAAACAGGTCTGTGTGTGTGTGTGCCTTCATGTATGCTGGTCTGTATTCTCTGTGTAAGCACACTCCTTCACGTATATACATGTTTTTCATTGGTTTCCAGGAACTTCCTGTTGTCCCTCAAGGCCACGCCCCCCAGAAGCCGGTTCGCAGGAAGTACCGCCCAGAAAGCCAGAACCTGGAGGCCACGCCCCCTCCCCCCACGCCATTTGCCCCACCCACCAAGCAAAAGTGAGAAGAGGAAAAACATACCTAGATAAATAATGGTCTAAATGTCACCAAATACCATTAAATGATTCTGTCATGTCCGTTAAGTGCAGCCACACATTTGTCCTCGTGTAGAATGTTCCTTCTGGGAGAATCTGCAGCACTGATTTATTGCAAGTAAAGTGAAACCACATCGTTTGAAATGATTGATCTTGAAAAGGCCTTCAAGTTGATAGTTGACCCCAGAGCCCTGTATTTCTACGGTAACCCAATCTGACGGTCTCTCCGCCGTGGGTAAACACCGACGCACCCTGATGATTGTAACACATGTGACTCAGTAGCCATGTTGGAGAGGAGAGGGGTCGGTAGGGCAGGGCCATCAGTAACCTTGGTGACAGCTCACGATGCGGCCCTGATTGATGTGAAGCATCGGGACTCTGAGCTGAGTTTAGGAAGGGCTGTCTGCCTACTGTCTGTCTGCCTACTGTCTGTCTGCCTACTGTCTGTCTGCCTGTCTGTCTGTCTGTCTGTCTGCCTACTGTCTGTCTGCCAACTGTCTGTCTGCCTACTGTCTGTCTGCCTACTGTCTGTCTGCCTGTCTGTCTCTCTGCTTGTATGTCTGCCTACTGTCTGTCTGCCTACTGTCTGTCTGCCTACTGTCTGTCTGCCTGTCTGTCTGTCTGCTTGTCTGTCTGCCTACTGTCTGCCTGTCTGTCTGCCTACTGTCTGCCTGTCTGCTTGTCTGTCTGCCTGTCTGTCTGTCTGTCTGTCTGTCTGCCTGTCTGTCTGCCTACTGTCTGTCTGCCTGTCGACTGTCTCACAGAGCCAGCCTTCTACCACACTCATTCTTTATTGTCCCTCCCTCCCCCAGACTGGCCTCCAGGATGAGGAGGGAGATCCAGATGACCATCCGTAAGAACAAGGAGACCAACGCCGTGCTGACCCGTCTGAACAGTGAGCTACAGCAGCAGCTGAAGGTCCGACCCTCCTTCTGACCTCTGACCTCTAATGCCCTCCTCACAGCACCCTGGCCGCGTACGCGCGTAGGGGTGTGTGTGAGAGGTGAAGTGTGTGTGTGTGTGTATGTGTGTGTGTGTGTGTGTATGTGAGAGCAAGTGTGTGTGTATGTGTGTGTGTATGTGTGTCAGCTGCATTAGTGATTTGCCTGGTGGCCATAATGTCCCCCCTCCTCCCCCTCTCCATCTCTTTCATCCCCCAGCACTGTGTGAAAGCCCCCTCCCCTCCCCTCGCCTCCCCCCTCACTGAACACACGATGACCCGATAGATACACGCCAGCACACACACACACACCAACACAACAGCCATCTAAAAACATCAGGACATGTGACTGTCCTCTCTCCAGCAGTCAGCTGTGTCGAGGACGAGATGTGAGGTGGGTCGTCCTAACGGCTCAGTGTAATGACAAATGCTCTTTACTTTAGCCCCCCCCCCCTTCTGACCACCTCTAGTCCCCCCCCCCCCCCACACGTGTCCCCTGAAGACAGTCCCCACCCCCCTCCATTTGTCTGTTCAACTCCACACCACTTAGTAGAACTAATGGATCTCTCTCTGTCTCTGTCCTCTCTCTCTCTTCCTGTTTGTCTCTCTTACTTTCACACACACTCAAAGGTACACGCACGCTCACACACATTCGCACGTGTCTGTCTGCAATGTGACTGTTTGTATTAGGCCTCTCCCTCTCTCCCCCGACACACAGGGTGCATAATGCTCACTCTCTTCCTGAGGCCCTGCCGTCATCCTCTCTGTCTCTCTGTCTCTCCTCTCTGTCTCTCCTCTCTGTCTCTCTCTGTCTCTCCTCTCTGTCTCTCTCCTCTCTCTCTCTCTCTGTCTCTCTCTGTCTCTCTCTGTCTCTCCTCTCTGTCTCTCCTCTCTGTCTCTCTCTGTCTCTCCTCTCAGTCTCTCTTCTCCTCCTTTCTCTCTCTCCTCTCACTGCTCCCAGTCTCTCCTCACGTTGCAGAGTCTCTCCTCCATATCTTCAGTTCAACATGACTCAGACATGAATCCTGAGCTGCAGGGCTTGATCACACAGGCCAGCCATCTCCAGTGTCACTCCACCCTCCACACACCATTCACTGTTGCGGGTGTGATGCCAGGATCGATTCCCATCTCGTATCACTTTACTGTAGCATTCCATCTGAGTCAGAGCTGGCTGAATCCTGCATTCAGGTTGGCCTGTGCTCTCTCAGCCTGATTTAGCTGCTCATGCTGACACCAGCTGAATGAGGAGGATGAGGAAGACGGTATGTGCCGATCCAGTCACCAGGGCTTCCTGAAATACCAGGATGCCTGTGGCATTCACAACTGGCCTCTCCAAAATAGAGTCACTGCCAACTGGGAAGCCCTGAGCTGGAGAGAGAGAGGGGGAGAGAGAGGGGGAGAGAGAGGGGGAGGGGTTACTTTAACAACCACTGAATCTGACTGAGAGATCTGACTTTAATGTATCCTCTCTGCTCTCTTTCTCCCTGTCTTTTTTCCCCCTCTCTCTCCCCCTCTCTCTCCCCCTCTCTCTCCCCCTCTCTCTCCCCCCTCCCCCCAGGAGGTCCACCAGGAGAGAGTAACTCTGGAGTCTCAGCTGGAGGTCCTCCGACCTCTGCCGTCATGACGAC
This sequence comes from Hypomesus nipponensis, assembly GCF_054491055.1. NCBI lineage: Eukaryota > Metazoa > Chordata > Actinopteri > Osmeriformes > Osmeridae > Hypomesus > Hypomesus nipponensis. The sequence continues at coordinate 1,189,020 of NC_140376.1, read as the reverse complement.
CCTGACCGCCCTGAGACTGACCTGCCCCCCCCCCACACACACACACAGCTTCAGAACACCCCTCCCCCCACACACAGCTTCAGAACACCCCCCCACACACACACACACAGCTTCAGAACACCCCTCCCCCCCACACACAGCTTCAGAACACCCCCCCCCCACACACACACCCACAGCTTCAGAACACCCCTCCCCCCCCTCCCCCCCCCCCACACACACGCACTCCTCCCCTGCATGGCTCCTACCCCAGCTCCAGGAGCCTGCTGCCTGCTGAGGGTGTGTGTGTGCTGGGGTGAGGAGGAGCCCTGGCAGGGTGCTGGGGCTGGAGCTCCAGGCTGGAGGCTGTGACCCCAGCTAGCCACAGCAACGCCGCCGGAAGTCCCTCGGTAGCCTCGGACAGGATTCGATCATTCCAGTGCTGCTGGAGAAAAAGGCGTTTTGAAAGCAACTGTTGTCCATAAAACGTTTGTTTTTACTCTTTGCGTTATTTGTTTTGTTTTATAGTTTTGGTGTCAGATGTGGGTGTAGCTTCTGTCATAATCACCTCTTACTTTACTAAGTGGGTCATCTCTCCTTTTCTTTCTTTTTGTGTGTGTGTGTGTGTGTGTGTGTGTGTGTGTACACCTGTGTGGGTGCAAATGTGTGTGAGAAAAATGATGGTGCCACTGAATGTCATATTTCCCAGAAGTGCATAAATCGTTATAAATGATGCTGATTGTCTAATACAGAATATGATGAATGAAGCATGAAGTTTATGACTTTAAGAGACCACAGCAAGTTACCACTGTTTTCACTAGGTCACTGTTTAAATGAATTCCCACATTTTTGGGGTTGATATTTAATTGAAATTCATCTTTGTGGTTGCCATGGCATCTGAGTTTGGTTCTTCTGAATGTGTCTGCTAAGATTATGGGATGTTTTCTGTACTTTCCTCCTCCTCGCCTGCATCTCTGGTACATCAGTGATTTTGTGATCAACTTTAAACATGAAGATATCCATCCCGGCCACAAAACCAGTGTGAACATGAATATGGATCATATAACAAAGAACAAGCTCTGAATCCTTGATGTTTGAGAAGGTAGAAGTCTGTATGTGTGTTTTATTTCTCTATGCAACCCTGTAGTGCTGGTTAAGCATGTTCCACCTGTGTTGAGGTGTGTGTTGTGTTGAGGAATGACCGTGTCTCCATGTTCAGGGTTTAGAACATGGTTATGTGACTGCATGCTTGTGTGTTCAATGACAGACAGTAAGTGTCCAGTTATGTGGGAAGAAAAAAAAAATCATTTTTCCGTGCTAAAGTGGTCCTGTCTGACTCACCTGTGTGGAGGGACACTATCAACAAACGGAAAAATCAATTAAAGAAAATCTATTTTTACGTTGTTTTTGTCGAAGTTTGTCAGACAGTTGGTGGGCTGCTACCAGAGTCTCAAGTTTAACAGGAGCTGGGAAACACCCGTCAGTGGACGTTTTTAGACGTTATTAATCTGAAGAGTTCAGGAACAGGAAGTGAAATCACACACAACGAACAAAATCTCTCAAGTATTTGTTTACCTAAAACCCCTGAAGCATGCCATCATGATCCACAGAGAGAAAGCGTGAAAAGTTTAGAGATGGATTGTGGGGAGAGAAAGAGAGAAATAGAGGGAGATTCAGACACTTGAGAAAAGTAGGAGAGAGACAGAGAGAGATGGAGATGGAGAGAGAGATGAAGCTGTAGATATGCAGAGATTGTAATGAGCAGGTCTGGTTGTGCGTAGAGAGAGTTAGATCACGTGTGCACCTCTCTCCTGCCAGGACAGCAGTGGGTAATCAGCATGAGGTTTCACACAGAGTTGACTGTTTCTGGGAGTCTCAACCCACAAAGGAAACCAACTCTCGAATACCCCCCGACGGGCACAGAAGCACAGCTAACCCCGAGCACTGTTTCCCTCCCTCCCTCCATTCTCCCTTTCCCTGCCCTGACAGAGTTTATCTGAAGGTGCCAGTGAAGCGTGGGGATATTGACATTTTCTCCTACTACTATACACACACACACACACACACTCACCTCTAGGGCAGCTGAGCTTTCCCTGACTGAGACAAGATTGGGTCACTGAGGTCATGACAACATCCCAGAATAACCTCTACGTTGTCAGGCGTTGCTCTCTAGGCTTGCCCTACTCCTTCATTCATACCCTGCACCAATCATGGCTCAGTTGAACTACAGAATGCACCAATCCTCTGGCTGCATTCATTCACATCGCCCAGCTTAATGGTTCATCACTCTGGTTCACTGGAGACTAGATCAGCGTGGTCATACTGAAATGTCAAGTTTCTTATTATAACCAATAACCATGTTTTAGACAGAGATGGAAAATTACACACATCCATCACTCAAGTAAAAGTACAGATACTCGTGATTAAAAATACACTTAAGTCACAATTGAAGTCACAAGTTAAAGTAAAGAAGTAGGCCTATAGGCTCTGACATACTTCAGTAAAAAGTAGCCACTACTAGGCCTACTACCTGTTATAGTGTCACACTGGTAACTGTTATAGTGTCACACTGGTAGCTGTACCTCACACCATATTAATTCATTAATACAATACGACACTATAGGCACGCAGCGAATTTGCCAGGAATCATTTTTGACTGCGACAATTTCAAACATCTTCATATACAGCCATATTTTTTCAACCTTTCGATACTTTTTGAAGTTTTTTTCACACACAACACGACACAACGTTTATTTTAAACTGTTGGGGAAATTATTTTTTCAACCTTTGAAAACTGGTTTTGGAAAGGAGAGAGGGGGAGAGGAGAGAGAACAGAGAAGCCTTAAACAGAGTAGATTAAAGCAGAGAACACGAGTGCAGTAGAGTATAGTCCTCAACAAGTACTCTGACGCAAACTTTTTTTTTAAACTTACAAATATATGTTCTTCTTGTTGCCTTCTGCCTTGCTGTGTGATTCAATAGTTTACAACTAAAACGACTAAAAACAATCACCTAAAAAAGACACGGAGTCTGGAATGTTCTATAAATAACACCTAGACTCATTCTAAGACGGTAACCATGACATGGCTATGGAACGGCATCGTTAGCATGGCTAATCCTCGCATTTAACGCATTTTCAATCAAGCGAATTCAAAGCATTTTTTGTCCGGAATGCATTTCTGACTAATGCCTCACATTCCGCCCTCCTTGCCCTCTCGGTCACAGACAAACAGTCCAGCTCAATGCGGTGTTTCCTTTCAGAAGCAGACAGAGTCTAGGCTGATGAGCTGATCCCAGAGTCTGGAGAGAGATGAATGTGGGTGTTAGGATCAGTCACGGGGACAGGAGAGAACCAGGTAACCCACTCCCACATCCTCCACTCCCCCTCCCCCGTCCTCCCCGCGCCCCGCCAAGTCCTCGTTACCATACGCTCCATCTGGCACGCAGAGCCAACACGCATGTTGATGCCTGTTGCTTCCTTCCTTGGAATGAGTCGAATGACATCATTAACGTTTCTTCCTTGCCTTAATTGGCCCTACCAGGGAGTAGACTGCAGCGCTCGATGTTAAAATTTACAGCTGGGGTTAGCCCTATAGTGTCTTTTGTTTAAAAAGAAAAAAGAAAGAAAAGAAAATGCTAATATGAGGAGGTACGCCTACAAATCGACAGAACTCCGGCGCCGTCTCAAGACATGCAGTATGCTACACATAAACCGTGTTTGCGATTAAATGTTGCGTTTTCAAGCTTGTGGGCCCCACACACAGTTAAATCTACGTGATTACAACACATGATAGGCCTATCCATAGCTAAGGCTTGTTACTGGCTAAACTCAACACAGGCCTATAGTGTCCATCCACACAGCCCAACACCTCAGCCAGAGAGGGCTGCTTCAGCACTATAAATACCACTTAACTCTGTTTGGTTTGCGTTTCAGCACAGCAGCTGCCCGGAGACCAGGCGAGGCAGACGGGCCAACCATGTGTCGCCTCTAAATATATGCCCGTTTCAGATAATTGCCATCCTACTGTCTAGGGCAGCGCTGGCTACTGTCTGGTAACGTCCCGGGATATAAACAGTGATCAGTACGCGCGCTGGGACGCTGTTATTCCTATCAAATAAGCAACTCTCAAGTCAGAAGCTGGGTATAAAGTTCTTCCGGGGGACATCGTGGAGCATGTGCCGAGAAAGAGAGAGAGAGTGAGTGAGGCTATACACCTCCCAGCCAGGAATATGGGGCCCATGTTAGATAGTACTGCCGTTTCTTCTCCATATGGGTAGAGTGGACGTCTGGCAGAAGGTGAAAACATCTACCCTCTCCGGTGAAGATTACCATCCCATTGTCTGTCGCAAGTCTGCCCTTTGTAACAGTGCTATAACTCAAAGATGACGACATGCCCCGCGCGGCCGGCCTCCGCTTTGTCCTGGAGCGTTTTAGCAGCGGTTGCACTTCTGGTGTGGCCGCTGGTCAGCGCACAGGAAGAGCTTATCCCGTCACCTCTCCAGGCCTGGCCTCGTCAGCTGGGATTTAGTTAAACACTCATTCAGCGAATGTGAATGCGCGGTCCGGGTTTGGCCTGTCAGGCCGGCGCGCGGCGGTGAAAGCGCAGATGAAGCTACGGGAAGGTGACGCAGCTCCGCAGGAATCTCCCCTCCGCTCCGTCAGACAGCCTCGTGCCTGATGGCCTCATCAGCTGAGACCGTTCTGCCGGTTTGCTAGGGGCAAGCACGGCTGCTCTAGTGACAGAAATACATCAGTATACTATAACTTATGTCCTTTGTATTTTTTTGTTATCTCGAATTTAATGTGGATTTTTTCATTTTTAAGAACGTTTTTTTCTAGGGTAGCCTATATTGGAGAGTGTGCGGAATGTTTTTCATGGCTGAAGTGTTTTACAGTGTAGAGTAAATTACAGTTTGATAGCCAGACATAGGCCTACACAGTGGCTTCTGGAAGCGGAAAGTTAAACCGTATAAATCCACATAGATACACACCATCTCTCCGCGCGGCTGTCCAATCCCATCGTTTCTTGTGTGCATGTGCGCGTTGGACAGCAGCCTCAGCATCCGCGCGCTGAGAAGCTATAGGCTCGCGCTGAAAAAAACGGTTCACCGACTCCAGATCCAGCAGATACGGCGCTCCGCTCCAGGGTTTCTGACGGCCCTCTTTTTTTTTTAACCACCTCTACTTCAGTGTAGTGAAAAACAGACCGGCAGCCCGTGACCGGAGGAACAACGCGGATACTAAAGTGTCGGCTGGTCAGCCTGTGCCGTCCCGGAGGGTGAAAGGATGGGCTCTCAACTGAATTTTGGAGACATGGATTAAAAGGGACGGGCGTTTCATTTTGTTCAACTTCTTTCGGACAGATTTTTTAGTGGATTTATTAATTGGGTCCATGACAAAATGCCATTTGCCAAGCGGATCGTGGAACCACAGTTGCTGTGCAGGCGCTCCGTCCCGGGCGAGGCGGGTGTGTGCCTGGACGACCTGTGTTCCATCAACAATGTGGCTCTCTCGCGGACGCTCCGCCAACTCTCAGACCTGGCCAAGCACGCGTGCTCCATATTCCAGGACTTGGAAAGTGACATCGTCTTCACCAACCAGCGGGTTCGGGTCCTGCAAGGGAAAATTGGAAACCTCCAGCAGTCCACTTCGGGGCTGGACCCTAAACGGGAGGCAGTCCGTGAGTACTCCACTTTCAGTCGTCCTACATTCATTCTCCTTCGCACACCGTTGTGAGCTTCTCCGGTTGCTCGTGTACTCTACTGGTCTGTAGCGGGACGGGGCTCGTTCAAGTTGCCTAAAAACGTTGAATGAAGTAGATAAATAGTGCCACGGGACTGTCACGGCATGAGTTTTCAATCTCGGTCCCCAGACCATCGACCACCGCATTCAGCCGATGTGTTGATGTCGGTTACTTAGCCCAGATCCATATGTTTATCATAAGTGTCAACGTGATGGAAGGCAGAGGTCCACGCCGAGTAACGGGGGTCATGTTTGTGAGCTCGTGCGTTTTCACCTCATTTGTCTCCGCGCGGTAGAAAAACGGAGACAGGGGCGTGTTGTGCAGCAGACTTTATTTTTGTAACTGAAAACGATCAAATCTTTTCATATGTAGGATAAGATAAGACAGTAAAAAACAACAACAACAAAAAAACAATAAAACTCGGTTGAAAGTACCAGACAGTTACCAGTGCGTGAAGTCTTTGCTCCAGGCGCGAGATAACGTAAATTACCCCAGTTACCTGCTCGAAAGTACCGTGTCGTTATCGACGATCGTTGACTAACCTACTCGATCTCTTAAACAATCAAAACACTGATCTGGACAGGCTTGTTGATTAATTAAACACTATTTCAACTTCTAAAAATCGGCAAAACCCAAATATGAAAGACTATTACGTATGCAGGCCTATCCACCAAGTCTGACCGTTATTGGCAGACATCAGTTGAACGTTGAGGAGAGAATTTCATTGGTCAGGCTACTCTCACTAGAGTAAAGCAAAGCCGCGTGCACGGATCCCCTCCGGTGTGTCGCGGCCGAGATGGAGCAGATGGTCTTATTGTTGTTTTTGTTTATGATGTGACGTGTGGTTTCCTTTTAAATTTGAATGTTTAAAGGCCAGTGCAGTTGAAGTCCCATGTAACGGTTTTAGTGCTTGTTCCCGTTTCTATAGGTTGGCCTGCGGTGCTGCCTTTATAGTTTGCTAACCATTCCCACTTATGTCGGTTATTTTATCTGAGCTGCTAGATTAACCAACGAGACATCCAAACACATTCCTCTCAAGGGTTGAGGAAGCAGGCAGTCATTACCGTGATACAAGCACAGCTTGATGCCTAGCATGAAGTTTTCATCTGGGGGGTTGTGTGTGTGTGTGAGTGTGTGTTGGAAGGGGGGATTGTGTGTTTGAGGTATGCATGTGAGTGTTGGAGGGGTGCACATTCAAGTGTGTGTGAGGTATGTATTGTGATTCTGTGTGAGAGGGTATGTCCTTGTGTGTGTCAGTGTGTGTGTGTCAGTGTTTGTGTGTCAGTGTTTGTGTGTGTGTGTGTCAGTGTGTGTGTGTCAGTGTGTGTGTGCGTGTCAGTGTGTGTGTGGCTCAGTGTGTGTGTGTCAGTGTGTGTGTCAGTGTGTGTGTCTAGGACATCTCTTTCCCACAGCCTGTCTGGTGAGGGACGGATGTGTCTTGTCCTAACTCGCTACCCAACCCCTCCCTCCCCAACCCCTCCCTCCCTCCCCAACCCCTCCCTCCCCACCCCCTCCCTCCCCAACCCCTCCCTCCCTCCCTCCCTCCCTCCCTCCCTCCCTCCCTCCCTCCCTCCCTCCCTCCCTCCCTCCCTCCCTCCCTCCCTCCCTCCCTCCCTCCCTCCCTCCCTCCCTCCCTCCCTCCCTCCCTCCCTCCCTCCCTCCCTCCCTCCCTCCCTCCCTCCTCGTACCCCTCTTCCCCAGGCTCTTCCTGTATACCTGTATAGATTCATCCTAACAGCCCGTGCTCGGCGTGGCTTCTCAGAGTTACTTCTAAGGAGGCTGCTTCCATTTCCTTCTTCTCTGACGAGGGCGGGTCTGTGGGCACCTGCTAAGCCCTCTGGGACATTGCTTGTAAAAAAGGCTACACAAATAACATTAGATTTGTGTTAGATAGAAATGTAGTTTGTAGCTGAGGTAAGGCAGGTGGCAGACATGCAGTCATTTTAATGCAGAGGAAGCAGACTTGCTTGATGGGGGATCACAAATAGAGCATGTTTACCTTGCAGGGTTGCAGTGGTGTAGTGGGCTAGCAGTGGTGTAGTGGGCTAGCAGTGGTGTAGTGGGCTAGCAGGGGTGTAGTGGGCTAGCAGTGGTGTAGTGGGCAAGCAGTGGTGTAGTGGGCTAGCAGGGGCGTAGTGGGCTAGCAGGGGCGTAGTGAGCTAGCAGGGGTGTAGTGGGCTAGCAGGGGTGTAGTGGGCTAGCAGGGGCGTAGTGGGCTAGCAGGGGCGTAGTGGGCTAGCAGGGGTGTAGTGAGCTAGCAGGGGCGTAGTGAGCTAGCAGACATAAACACTGTTCCTGGCTGGGAAAGACTGAGGCCTAATTGCTCTTAATTGTCCTTTTCATATGAATGGTTGTCAGGGGCGCCCTAAAACAAGCGAGCGCTCTGTAATCTGAATGACAATTCCTGTAAATGGGATCAGTCCAGGGCCTGGGGGGAGGGGGGAGGGAGGGAGGGGGGAGGGAGGGAGGGGCGGAGGGAGGGGTTGGTTTTCAACACGCTTGTCCTGTTGCACATATCTGTGAACAATATCTGTATTTTGTATATTGATCTATTGGCATGACATCTTTTCTACCTCTTTTATTCCTCTATCTCTATCCTCTCCCTCCCCCCTCTCCCCCCTCCTCGTCCATCAGTAGGGGCTTACAGGAAACAGTGGGCTGGCACAGGAAGCTGTCCCTGAGTTGTGGCTGCTTTCAGACTCTTTCTGATGTGTAGTTGAAGTTTGTCAATTACAGCTTTCAGATGTTTACTTTAGAAGACCTTGGCTTTTCTCTTGGCCTTTGCTTCCCCTGAGCTACACGCACACACACACACACACACACACACACACACACACACACACACACACACACACACACACACACACACACACACACACACACACACACACACACACACACACGTCCCTGATCCTTCTGTCCAATGTTTGGACAGCTCTTTTCTTGTGACACCTCATCAATGCCTTCCACCCTCCATCATCTTTAACCACACCAGACTAGACCAGACTATACCAGACCAGTAACTTGTTTGAGTGTATTTTGAAAAAGTGTGTTCTGTTTTGTGTGGCCCCAGGAGGAGGGGGTGTGGGGTTTCTCTGTCAGGGTGTGTGTGTAGGGGGGCGGGGGCATGGCCCATGGTGGGGAGGGGGTCATCCCCTGCGTCCCCATCCAGGACCACGTGTCTGGAAGGGGGCCACATTCCTGCTCCTCCAGCCTCACCAGAGGAGACTCTGGGAGCAGAGAGCACAGGCCGGCTCAGGGCTGCTCTGGGCTGCACAGAGAGTCAAAACCGGTTCTCAG
>NC_140376.1:1160000-1175000 GCF_054491055.1 Hypomesus nipponensis | reverse complement strand
TGCCTCACCCTGCCTCCCCCTGCCTCCCCCCAGCCTCCCCCTGCCTCCAGTCCTCCAGCCAGAAGCTCAAAGAGCCTTTGAAAGCAGTCCCTCCTTCACACACACACACACACACACACTCTGGACTGAACACACCTGCGCGTCTCAGGGCAGGGCCACAGCTTTCATACCAGCCTCATCCGGCCTCGCCCGACCTCAGTCTAAAGCCTACTCATCCTATTTTTGTCATTGTGATGTTTTGCTCACGCCAGCTTCAGATAAAACAGCTACCTTTCAGCTTGTTTTTGTCAGAGAACAAAGGTCATGATCAAGACTCTACTTGTCTAAGCCGGACAGGGAGACACCTAGGTCTAGCCATTGTGGAGCTAGTTTCAGAGATGCTAGCAGTGTGATGCTAGCTTCCTTGCTAGCTTCCTTGCTAGCTTCCTTCTCTGTGGGGATGTGGAGGATGTGTGAGGATGTTCAGGATAGGATGACTCCCTGTCTGTCCCCAGGTCCTGGCTGGGCAAGTCAGCTCTCCAACAACACTCTCATCTCTCTCATCTCTCATCTGGTCCTTTCACTGCCGCCTCCTCTCTCTCTCTCTCTCTCTCTCTCTCTCTCTCTCTCTCTCTCTCTCTCTCTCTCTCTCTCTCTCTCTCTCTCTCTCTCTCTCTCTCTCTTTCTCCCTCGCTCTTTCTCTCCACCCTCTACCCCCTCCTTTCTCTGTCTTTCGCTTTCTCTTGTGCTCTCAATTTTTTTCCTCTCTTGCTTTCTCTTGCTGTCTTCTCTCCTCCTCCCTCTCCCTCTCCACTGCTCTCTCTCTTTGTCTCTCTCTTTTTGTCTCTCTCTTGCTGAAGGGGTTTTCTGGTCAGCTAGATTTGTCTCCTATTCTTGCCAGTAATGTCTGTGCTTCACTTTCGCCCTGAGCGTTTCATATATAGGCTTCACTTTACTTTTTATAAAGTGCTTTCCTGTCAGTTCTATACATCCTCCCTCCCTCCCTCTCACCCTGCCCTCTCCCTCTACCCCATATCTCCTCTCCCTCCCTCCCTCCCTCCCTCCCTCCCTCCCTCCCTCCCTCCCTCCCTCCCTCCCTCCCTCCCTCCCTCCCTCCCTCCCTCCCTTCCTCCCTCCCTCCCTCCCTCCCTCCCTCCACCCACCCCTCCCTCCCCCCACCCCTCAACTCTACCTCCTCTCTCTCCCTCTTTCTCTCTCCTCCCCTCTCTTCTTCTCTCCTGTTAGAGAGCCAGCCCACCTGGCCCCCAGCTGGGCAGGTAGTGTCCTGGTGCTGCAGTAACAGCTCTCCTCCTCTCTCCTCCTCTCTCCTCTTTCCTCCTCTCTCCTCTTTCCTCCTCTCTCCTCCTCCCTCCTGTTTGGAGCGAAGGAAAGATGGAGGAAAGAGGTGAAGGCTGGAGGTTTAGAGGCTAGAGGTTTAGAGGCTGGGGCTGGGAAACTGGAGGTTTAGAGGCTGGGGCTGGGAGGGGAGAAGCTGGGGCTAGGAGGTCATTACTGCTGGCAGAGGATCTAGCTGTTGTTTTTGTGGGAAATTGGATCATTTTCCCCCATTACAGAACACAAAAAGAACAGAAAGGAACATAAAAGTTTCTCTCCAGAACTCACTTATTGAATACAGTTTTGAGAAGAGTAGGCTATCCAAACTCACGGGACATCGTATTTTATGATTTTACTGTATTTTAAGTTACAACAGAACATAGTTTAACCTGGGGGAATGTATATGTAGATTGTTTAAAACCTGCTAGGAGACGAACCGGACCGAGTATCTTGTTACCCAGAACCCGACCGTCAAACATCTGGTTCTGGGAAGCATGTCTCTCCTGCTGACTCATTTATGGGCTGTGTGTTCTGGTGACCACTGTTTCATCTCTGATGAGGTTTCTGCTGGGTTCAGGGGAGATCTCTGATTGGTCTGCGTTCATGAGAGAAGATCAATGATTGGTCCGTGTTCAGGACAGAAGATCTCTGATTGGTCTGCGTTCATGAGAGAAGATCTATGATTGGTCTGGGTTCAGGAGAGATCTCAGTAGAGTAATCCAGTCTGACTCTCTCTCTCTCTTTCTCTCTCTCTCTCTCTTTCTCTCTGTCTGACTCTCTGTTTCTCTCTCTCTCTCTCTCTCTCTGTCTGACACTCTCTCTCTGTCAGTCTCTCTCGCCCCAGCACCCCAGGGTCATGTGTGCTGGGGGCAGGAGAACCAGCTGGTAGGCTGCTGGGAAGATCTGCGCCCCTCATTACCCCTGCAGACAGGGCAGAGGGCGACTGTCTCTCCCTGCCCCCCCCTCTAACCACCCCTCCCCCCACTCTCTCTGTCTCTCCCTGCCCCCCCTTGACCTGGGCAGGTCTCTCTTCCCACACCCTTTACCCCCAAGTGAAGATCTGAGCCCCTCATTACGCCTGGAGACAGGGCAAACAGTGTCTCTCTCTCTCTGCCTTCCCGATCTCTCCACCCCCTCTTCCTCTATCTCTCTCTGCCTCCCCCCCAGATCCCTCAACCCCCCCACCCCACCCCACCCCCACTTCCCTGCACTCATAGACTCCCTATCTCAAGGTCAAAGGGTCAAAGCCTCCACGATAGGCTGGCCATGGGACAACATCAGCAGGTCAAGGGTCAAGGGTCAGGGGTCCGGGGACGCGTGCGAGCGCCCGCTCTGTCACCAGGAAGTCCCCTCCCTGAGGTGGGCAGGCCGGTTGCCATGGCAGCGCAGGGCTGAGAGGAAGTGATGTGGTGGTTCACCAGGGCCAGACAGGAACCAGATTTATACACTCTCTCCTTTACAGACCTGACGTGGAGCACGTGTCTCTAGGAGAGACAGAGAGTCACAAAGAAACAGACAGAGAGGGAGAGAGAGACAGTCAGAGAGAGAGTCACAAAGAAACAGATACAGAGGGAGCTGTAAAGATTTGTAAAGCTCTCTCTTGGAAGTCGCTTTGGATTAAAGCGTCTGCTCTATGCATAAAAGTGAGCGCGTGCAGAATAACTCTCTAAACACAACTGGTTATCTGGTTATCCATTCTTTGTAATTATTCATTCAGACCAGAAGTAGTCCCTGTTGCTGCTTATACACTCTGTGTGTGGTCCCATGTGTGTGTGTGTGTGTATGTGTGTGTGGTCCCCTGTTTGTGTGTGAGGCTGTTTGTGGACAGTGTGAGGTGTGTGTGAGAGGCTGTATCTGGTGACGGTGTGTGTGTGTCTGGAGGAGTGTGTGTGTGTGGAGGAGTGTGTGTGTATGTGTGGTGGTGTGTGTTAACCCCGTAGTGACTGAAAGTGTATGTGAGGGGGTCAGGCCTCACCCTTCCATCTGGGGTACTGCAGATGGTGCTGGGGGGCCGGGGCCAGCGGGGCAGGGGGGCGGGGCGGGGCGGGGCAGGGGCGGGGGGGCAGGACCTGGACAGGAGAGACAATGGAGATTAGGTTTGTCTGATCTCCTGCTTTAAGAAGTACAGGGCACAGGGAGGGGGAGGGAGGGGAGAGGGGGGGAGGGTCTTTATGATCTTTAAATGGCATCTCTGTTATTACCCCGCCCCCCCTCCTCCTCCTCCGGATCAAGGAATGATGAGACAGATTGTGAAGCTGTGCTTAGTAATGTTAGAACAGAGGGGTTCAATTCCACCCCCCTCCCTCCCCTCCCCACCGCCTGTCCTGTCACTCTCTCCTGGGGGGGCAGGAGTGGGGGGGTACTCATTATGAACCAACCAATCAGTAGGCACCATTGGGTCACATGTCTGTTGTAGTTTATGAGGTGGAGTTTGTCCTTCTCTGAACTCTCCAGATTTTTGATGTCAGCGATTACTTTTATGGAAACGTTTTTTGATGTGGCGGTTTTAATGGCTCCTGCAGGTAATCATTCACAGGGTGAAACTGAAGTGGAAAACTGAGGAGAAAAGTCAAACACTCTAGTTTCTGTTTCATCCTACTGAGCATGCTGGGGAGGAGGGAGAGATGACGTCCCCAGGGCATCTGTCTGCCTGCCTGCCTGCCTGCCTGCCTGCCTGCCTGCCTGCCTGTCTGTCTGTCTGTCTGTCTGTCTGTCTGCCTGTCTGCCTGTCTGCCTGTCTGCCTGTCTGCCTGTCTGTCTGTCTGTCTGCCTGCCTGCCTGCCTGCCTGTCTGCCTGTCTGCCTGTCTGTCTGTCTGTCTGTCTGTCTGTCTGTCTGTCTGTCTGCCTTGGGATATCCTCCTCCTATCCCCCCTATCCCCCCTATCCCCCCCCCCCCCCCATTAAGACAGATTACCTTATTAAGCAGAAGCAGGTCACGAACTAATTGAACTAAAGTGGTACCGGCAGGAGGGCGGAGCTGGGGGTGGGGGGGAGAGGGTGGGGGTTGAGGGGCGGGGCAGGAGGAGAGGGGGTGGGAGAGGGGGAGGAAAGAAAAGAAAAGGAGAGTGGTCTACTGGAAAATCACAGAACCACCACAGAACCCCCACAGAACCACCACAGAACGACCACAGAACCACCACAGAACCCCCACAGAACCCCCACAGACCCCCCAGCAGCAGCAGGCTCCTCCAGGCAGCGTCTCGTGACGGAGTAGGCCACCTGCCTGTCCCCTGGCCACGCTGGGCCAGAGACACACAGACACACTCCCACACACTGTGTTTAGAGAAGCTAGCCAGGGCCTGCAGGAGTCCAGTCCTGCAGTATGGAGATGTTTCATCTCCTCTGTTCCTGCGTCAGAGGAGGGAGTGTTTGAAGGGGGCCAGGTGGAGGTGTTGGCAGGGCCTGAAAGCAGTTACCGATCAGATGTTGTTCCGTCCAGTCGGGTGGAGAGACAGTTGGGGGGGGGGGGGTCTCCAGATGTAGCTGGTGTGAGTCCGTCTCTCTCTCCTCCTGGTCTCTCTCTTCCCTTTCTGGTCTCTCCTCCTTGTCTCTCTCTCTCCTCCTGGTCTCTCTCTTCCTGGTCTCTCTCCTCCTGGTCTCTCCTCCTGGTCTCTCTCCTGGTCTCTCCTCCTGGTCTTTCTCCTTCTGGTCTCTCCTCCTGGTCTCTTTCCTGGTCTCTCCTCCTGGTCTCTCCTCCTGGTCTCTCCTCTTGGTCTCTCCTCCTGGTCTCTCCTCCTGGTCTCTCCTCCTGGTCTCTGTCCTCCTGGTCTCTCCTCCTGGTCTCTGTCCTCCTGGTCTCTCCTCTTGGTCTTTCCTCCTGGTCTCTCCTCCTGGTCTCTCTCCTGGTCTCTCCTCCTGGTCTTTCTCCTTCTGGTCTTTCTCCTGGTCTCTCCTCCTGGTCTCTCTCCTCCTGGTCTCTCATTGGGACCTCATTTACTAAGAGGATGGTGCCCATTTCAGGCGTACAATAGCGGGTAAAGACATAAAACCGTATTTACAAAGGCAGATGACTGCTGCTGGGAGGGTGTAAGGGAAAGTGAGCGTGTGCCGCACAGAGATGGGAGGAGAGGTGTATCTCTTCCTTGTAAAATGTTACTGTTAGCTGTAACTTTGTGAACCCATATTTGTATCTCCTGTTCGCTGAACCTTCCTTTTCTTTTCCTCAAATCACCCATGGTGGCAGTAATATGCAGGCGATTTCTCCTGTCTTTTAACGGCGCGCTAATTAACACTAAAGGGCGGAGTAATCTGGTTTGATAAATACCACGCAAAATGCGGAAATACACCATGCGCTATTTGCGGTTGGGCAAAGGTGCAGATTAAGCTGCGGTCACAATGTTAGTAACGGAGGCTCCTGGTCTCTATCTTAGAGGTAGAAAGGATGTCAAAAGCTCTTGAATGAGGTGATTGAACTGCAGCACCCAGCAGGTTCATGATTTATGTTATGTTGTTACGTTAGTCGTTAACCAGTCTTCCAGAGAGTTCCAGCAGGAACCCCGGTTATTCATGAAGACACGCTGGTTAGTAACGAGGACTAGAACACACACACACAGAACCCGTTATGAGCACACACACACACACAGACGTATACATGCTCTCACACACCCCAGTTCAGACACACACCACACACACACCCCCATGAGCAGACAGTGAGTCACAGTCTGTGTTGGGAACACGATGTGTGTTAAAGTGGTCCAGCCCTCTACCCACATGTTCCTAGCTGTCCTCCATTCACAACCAGAGGGCTGGAGTTGTTTATGGGAATCCACCCATTAGCATCCCACAGTCAGACACACACACGCAGCTACACACACACACACAGCTACACACACACACAGATAGCGGTCTCGGTTTCCGAGGGTGTTGAAGGGAGATGATTGTGAGTGGTGTGTGTGCGTGGTGTGTGTGTGTGGTGTGTGTGTGTGGTGTGTGTGTGTGCTTCAGGGGTGTGTGTGGTGTGTGTGTGGTGTGTGTGTGTGCTTCAGGGGTGTGTGTGGTGTGTGTGTGGTGTGTGTGTGTGCTTCAGGGGTGTGTGTGGTGTGTGTGTGGTGTGTGTGTGTGCTTCAGGGGTGTGTGTGGTGTGTGTGTGGTGTGTGTGTGTGCTTCAGGGGTGTGTGTGGTGTGTGTGTGGTGTGTGTGTGCTTCAGGGGTGTGTGTGGTGTGTGTGTGGTGTGTGTGTGCTTCAGGGGTGTGTGTGGTGTGTGTGTGGTGTGTGTGTGTGCTTCAGGGGTGTGTGTGGTGTGTGTGTGTGTGCTTCAGGGGTGTGTGTGGTGTGTGTGTGTGCTTCAGGGGTGTGTGTGTGTGTGTGTGCTTCAGGGGTGTGTGTGGTGTGTGTGGTGTGTGTGTGTGCTTCAGGGGTGTGTGTGGTGTGTGTGTGGTGTGTGTGTGTGCTTCAGGGGTGTGTGTGGTTTGTGTGTGGTGTGTGTGTGTGTGTGTGTGTGTAGGGGGGGGTGTGTGTGGTGTGTGCGAGGGAGGGTGATGTCACTGACACAGGACCTCTTTGTAGCTGAGGACTGAGGAGAGAGAGGGGGAGAAACAGAGAGACAGAGGAAGAGATAAGGAGAGGGAGGGAGAGAAGGAGGAAGAGAGAAGCTGTCTGATGAGTTAATCAGAGACCTCAAATCAGGCCTCAAAGTCGATCAATTTCACAGAACGCTCTTTTTAAAGAAGCGGAAGAAATTAAATTGCATGGATTAAATATTTTTTTATCCAGTGCAATTTCCTAAAGTCCTTATTTCTGATAAGGAATGCTGGGATATATAAAGATATATAAATGCACATATACGATTGACTCAGTAGAAACTGAGCAGGTCTGGACATTAGAATGTCTGATTAGAAATGTGCTGCAGCTGAACTTCCCTGATGCTTGATTACGATGCTGTGTTTCATCCTCACTACTGGCCAAACTGGACACCTAATTCACTTCACTCTCTCTCTCTCTCTCTCTCTCTCTCTCTCTCTCTCTCTCTCTCTCTCTCTCTCTCTCTCTTTCTCTCTTTCTCTCTTTCTCTCTTTCTCTCTTTCTCTCTCTTTCTCCCTCTCTCTCTATCTTTCACTTTCTCCTTTTCACTATCTCTTTCTTTCTCTTTCCTGTTCATCCTCCCTTTCTCTCTCTGATCCCTCTGTCCTCCCCCCTCCTCTCCTGTCATGCTTTCTATGAATATGAACTGCCCCCAACCCCCCCCCAGTCGGCCCCCTGCCAGACCTCCCCTATCTGGGGCAACCCCCTCCCCCCTCCCTCCTCCCTCCCAGCCCAGATCTGACGGCTCTGAGGACCTCACGTGTTGTGTGTGAGTGTGTGTGTGTGCAGTGACACACTTATATTCTGTCAGAAGTGGTTGTGATGTCGTCCACCATGGGCACCCCTTGGCTCCGCCCCAACACGCACACACACACACCCACTGCTGTTCACACCCACAAGTACACACATACACCTCCCCCCCCCTTCCCCCTCCTCTCCTCCTGTGATGCAGCAGCATCTGTTGTGTGGTGAGATAACATGAGCTGACCCTGACCCGCCCTGACAAACATGTTGTTGTTCACAATCCTGCTGTCTCACCTCAGCGCCCACCAGCCCCCCAGCGCACCAGCCCCCCAGCCCACCAGCCCCCCAGTCCACCAGCCCCCCAGCCCCCCAGTCCACCAGCCCCCCAGCCCCCCAGCCCCCCAGCCCCCCAGCCCCCCAGCCCCCCAGCCCACCAGCCCCCCAGCCCACCAGCCCCCCAGCCCCCCAGCCCACCAGCGCACCAGCCCCCCAGTCCACCAGCCCCCCAGTCCACCAGTCCACCAGCCCCCCAGCCCCCCAGCCCCACCAGCCCCAAGGCCGGATTCCACACAAGCCTCTTGGAACTCCAGATCGTGGGAACACACACACACATCCGCCTTGTAAACAACAATGGACCATGACAACTGCATGTTTTGTGTTGTCGTACATTTATTTCTTTATTTGGTCTCAAATCCTCAGACTCGATTCAGACTCAAACGGGATTTGATTCAGTATCCTGCCTCTGCTGTTGATGTATTGGAGCTCTGGAACTGCAGAGGTCAGGATGAACTGATGCAGACTGAAACATCACCAGACATTACATCAACTAAACAATAAACTATCTAAATATCTGATTGGGATTGGTTAGTATGAAGCGTACTGTCTGTCTGTCTGTCTGCATGTCTGTCTGCCTGCAGGTCTGTCTGTCTGTCTGTCCAGTAAACTGGTAAGGCCCTTGCACACTTGAGTGCAACATTTTTGTATGAGTTTTTTTTCGCAATTGTGATTCAGATACATATAGATAACTAGTGCAAACTCTCCTCCTCTCCTACTCCTCCTCACCCCTCTCCTCCTCCTCTCCTCCTCCTCCTCTCCCCTCTCCTCCTCTCCTACTCCTCCTCCTCTCCTCCTCCTCCTCTCCCCTCTCCTCCTCTCCTACTCCTCCTCCTCCTCTCCCCTCTCCTCCTCTCCTACTCCTCCTCCTCCTCTCCTCCTCCTCCTCTCCCCTCTCCTCCTCTCCTCCTCTCCTCCTCCTCCTCCTCTCCTCCTCCTCCTCTCCTCCTCCTCCTCTCCCCTCTCCTCCTCTCCTACTCCTCCTCCTCCTCTCCTCCTCCTCCTCTCCTACTCCTCCTCTCCTCCTCCTCCTCTCCTCCTCCTCCTCTCCACTCTCCTCCTCTCCTCCTCCTCCTCTCCCCTCTCCTCCTCTCCTACTCCTCCTCCTCCTCTCCTCCTCCTCCTCTCCCCTCTCCTCCTCTCCTACTCCTCCTCCTCTCCTCCTCCTCCTCTCCCCTCTCCTCCTCTCCTACTCCTCCTCCTCCTCCTCCTCTCCTCCTCCTCCTCTCCCCTCTCCTCCTCTCCTACTCCTCCTCTCCTCCTCCTCCTCTCCTCCTCCTCCTCTCCCCTCTCCTCCTCTCCTCCTCCTCCTCTCCCCTCTCCTCCTCTCCTACTCCTCCTCCTCCTCTCCTCCTCCTCTCCCCTCTCCTCCTCTCCTACTCCTCCTCCTCTCCTCCTCCTCCTTTCCCCTCTCCTCCTCTCCTACTCCTCCTCCTCCTCTCCTCCTCCTCCTCTCCCCTCTCCTCCTCTCCTACTCCTCCTCCTCCTCTCCTCCTCCTCCTCTCCCCTCTCTTCCTCTCCTTCTCCTCCTCCTCCTCTCCCCTCTCCTCCTCTCCTACTCCTCCTCCTCTCCCCTCTCCTCCTCTCCTCCTCCTCCTCCTCTCCTCCTCCTCATCCAGCTCTGGCAGCTCTATAATGTCCTTAGTGTGTAACTCTTCAGCATCCAATCCTCTTGTTCATGATAAGAAGGCTCACATGCCAGGGCCGGGGCTGAGGCCGGGGCTGAGGCCGGGGCTGAGGCTGGGGCAGTGCCTGAGGATCTCTACAAGGACCTGGAGGGGTGGGGGGTGGTCTCTTCCTCTGTCACACTCTACCTGTCTCTCCTTCACTCTCTCTCTTTCCCTCACTCTCCCTCTATCACACTCCTCTCCTCTCTTCTGCTGTACTACTGTGTTTGTCTTGAGGGGGGAGGGGGAAGGGGGAGGGCTATGGCTGGCAAGAGGGACATGCCCAAATATGCTCTCCATACACTGGACTGATTAAAATGACTTATCTTACTGCGTCTCAGTATTAAGGAGAGCTGGCCTGGTTCTCCGCAGAGCTGCAGGGAAACAGGAGCGTTCCTTCTCTCTAAAAGCATTGTTGGCTTGTTCAACACACACATTCCTGGACTGGCAGTGTGACCACACAGGAACAGCATCCACACAGAAGACAGGCGCTATCAAATATTTACCGCTGTCTCTCTCAGTTATTTTGGGAACCAGTTGTTTTGTGGTGGTGTGTGTGTGTGTGGGGGGGGGGGGGAGAGGAGGGAGAATCACTGTCTGATTTATCAGTATTGACTGAGGAGGGCAAGGCCACTCATAGATTTAGTTTAACACGAGCCAGACACACGCACGCACATGCATGCAGACACGCGGCCACCCACGCTCGCTCACGCATGCACACACACACACACACAGGCTTACACACGCACACACACCCCAGTGGCTGTTGTCAGGGATAAGAGTTGGGCCTTCTCACATGAGGAAAACAACCGCTCTTTCCTCAGACTGCAGTCTCAAACACACACACGCTCACACACTCAAACACCACACTCACATACACACACACAAACACCACACACACACGTAAAGTCACAGACTTGGTAGTGAGTTCTAATCCTTGACTGCTCTTGTGTCCTGATCTCTCTAACCCTCCTCCTCTCCTCACCTCTCCTTCTCGATGTTAGTCACACCATACTATCAAGTATGCTATTTCTCAGTGTTACACATTCACTTTGTTAAACAAAAGGATCAACTTAATTGTTTTTTTAAGACAATAGAGTCATTCATTTGCGTAACGATCCCGCCGCATGAAGTGAAGGCAGGTTTACGGAGGATAAGCCCTTCGTTTGATTTTAACGGGCCGACCAGATGTTGTTAACCTCATTCAGAAGGCCGAGTTACAACCGCCTTTTAAAAATGCTCATTTTAAAATGAAGGTGGGTGTAATTGCAGCCAGATTCTCCTCGCTGCTACTTTAGACAACCTGCCTCGCCGCGCTAGCTTCGTCTCAGATAAGTTGCAGGACGTTTTACGGGAGAAAGCAAGATGCAAAATGCGAACCGGAGTCTTCCAGCCATCGGAACGGACCAGGCGCCGACTCATGCGGGCGAGTTAAGCCGTGTTGCCGGGCAGGACGTTTCTGCGATGCCAGCTCGCATCGACGCAGATACCGACTGTCTGCTGAGTGAGGCGGTGAGACACACTCTGCACCCGGGAGAGCCCCGCTGGAACACAGAAGTGTGTGGATGCCGGGCTTTAGGGAGAGCTGTGCTCCGGAAATGTTATTCCTAATTGATGTGGAAAGATGTGTGGAATTGAGATGAAAACACGGTCGGAATGTTGGGGGTTTTGGAATCCATTTGAAGAGTTGTGTTTGAGGTCGGTGTGGGAGAGGGGCAGAGAAGTGTGTGTGTGTGTGTGTGCCATGCCCCTCACCCCACTCTGCCCAGCATGCACCAGACAGGGAAGGGGGAGGGGCAGGGTGGAGGCCGCATGGCACAGTACACACACACACACACACACACACACACACATTGCAAACAACCTCATCTGCCCTCACTGTAACACCAAACACACACGCCCAAACCACACTGGACGACGCCATTGGCTGCCAGGCCTCGTGTTGCTGTCCAATGGCAGCCTGTGGTTTACCGGCTCTGACCGGAGGCAGGTATGTGTTCATAGAGCTGCTCTGTTATCCGGTCAACAGGATTTAGTATTTACAGTAAATGATGGTAATTCCTTTTATGGTAGATCCAGGAATACAGCATGGAAACAGGCTGCTCTGACCTGTTAATGTGATCTGTTAATGTGATCTGTTGACGTGATCTGTTAATGTGATCTGAAGGTTTACTGTTGACTGCACAGTCACATCTCTATCTGAGAGAGGAACTCCTCTCCTCCTCTCCTCACCTCTCCTCCTCACCTCTCCTCCTCACCTCTCCTCACCTCTCCTCCTCACCTCTCCTCCTCACCTCTCCTCCTCACCTCACCTCTCCTCCTCACCTCACCTCTCCTCCTCACCTTTCCTCACCTCTCCTCCTCACCTCACCTCTCCTCCTCACCTCACCTCTCCTCCTCACCTCTCCTCACCTCTCCTCCTCACCTCTCCTCACCTCTCCTCCTCACCTCACCTCTCCTCCTCACCTCACCTCACCTCTCCTCCTCACCTCTCCTCCTCACCTCTCCTCCTCACCTCTCCTCACCTCTCCTCACCTCTCCTCCTCACCTCTCCTCCTCACCTCTCCTCCTCACCTCTCCTCACCTCTCTGCTCATCTTCTCTCTCTCTCTCTCTCTCTCTCTCTCTCTCTCTCTCTCTCTCCCTCCTTCACTCTCCCTCTCTCTCTCTCCCTCCCTCCCTCCCTCCTTCACTCTCCTTCTCTCTCTTTTTTTCAGTCACACAATGTTGCAGTTGAGTTAGGTCTCGTTGTCTTTGGTTCTTCCTGCGAAGGAGAAAGCTGTGAAGTCAGTTCTGGCCGCTGGCAAGTTGGGGGCCTGTATGTGTGTATGGTTTGTGTGGTGTGTGTGTGTGTGTGTGGTGTGTAGTGTGTGTGTGTGTGTGTGTGTGGGGAGGGTTGTCAGTGTAGGGAGAAAGAGAGGAAGATATTTTTGCCCACACTCACAGAGTAGCCAGAACCTGATCGTCTGTCCCATTGGTCTTCATCGGCACAGGGGAGGGGGAGGGGGGAGCCCCACACACACACACACACACACCCTCGCTTCGGTTGTTCCCAGGGATTGCGTAACATCTTGTAACTGTGGTGGGCGGCAACTCCAGTCTCTGGACAGAGCAGTGATGACATCACACTGAGTTCTTTTCTGGGAAGTTCTGTGTGTTTATATGAAACAGGAGAACTTTGGTTACTGCCTAGCTTACAGGAAAAACAGCTCTAGGCTCTCTCCCCTCCCCTCCTCTCTACGCTCCCCTCCTCTCTCCCCTCCCCTCCTCTCTACGCTCCCCTCCTCTCTCCTCTCCTCTCAGCTAACACAGGAACCTAACGTTCCTCCACACACAACACTGTCTCTCATCCTGTAAGAACATGGGCATGTCTTGTTAACTTATTGGATACATGCTGCTGTGTGTTTGTCACACCGTCCAGAGGAAGCCTGTATAGGACGTCACGTGCACAGCAGCTCCGAACTTCTACTGGCACCATATTACGCAACCCTCCTGCAGCGTAGCTACCAGAGAGAACCCCTCCCTCCACCCTCCCTCCACCCTCCCTCCCTCCACCCACCCTCCCTCCACCCCGCCTCTCCCCCGGTTTCTAACCCCAGACCAAACATTCAGGTTTGGTTTTCATTAACATCTAAACAGTGTTTACGGACAATCTAGCAGTTTGTCAACAGCTGTATGTGGTCTAGCTGTGGGCTCCCCTGCCTCCGCTGGGCTGCCCTGCCTCCGCTGGGCTGCCCTGCCTCCGCTGGGCTGCCCTGCCTCCGCTGGGCTGCCCTGCCTCTGATGGGCTGCCCTGCCTCTCCTGGGCTCCCCTGCCTCCGCTGGGCTGCCCTGCCTCCGCTGGGCTGCCCTGCCTCTGATGGGCTGCCCTGCCTCTCCTGGGCTCCCCTGCCTCCGCTGGGCTGCCCTGCCTCTCCTGGGCTGCCCTGCCTCTCCTGGGCTGCCCTGCCTCTCCTGGGCTGCCCTGCCTCCGCTGGGCTCCCCTGCCTCCGCTGGGCTGCCCTGCCTCTGCTTGGCAGACGGCAGGCCGGGGGTGTGGAGAGGGTTCCTACTAACCTCTCATAATCAGGAACAGAGCAGAGAGGGAGAAAGCGAGGAAGAAATTCCTGTCTCTCTTTCCTACTTAACCCTCCTCTTGCTCAATCACCCTTTCTCCTGGACTCTCCTCTCTCTCTCCTCTCCCCCTCTCTGCTTCCCCTGTCTGGCTCCTCTCCCCCTCCAGGGAGGGGAGAGAGAGGGGAGAGAGAGAGATGAAGAGAGTTCTAGATGCAGAGAGAGTGAGATCAGTATAAGGTAAAGCAGGCTCAGATTAGTGGATCTGATAAAAGAATGAAACACAAACAGACCTGGCCTCTAGCCTGGCTTTGATGTGTCGGCCCCCAGACCCTCCCAGCCTCAGAGGCTGGTGTGTACCCCTACACACACACACACACACATCCCTCACCAGCACCCAAACACATCCTCCTCTTCTATTGGTCCATCTGAAAACTGTCCATCCAACGAAACGGCTGCTCTGTTCTCCATCCCCGTCTCCACGGCGATGCGTGTGTTGTCTGGCGTGACGCTGCTCTGCGTGTGTAACTGTCAGCACACGCTGTCAGTCACGTCTGCCCTCTGCCAGCCTCACGGCTCGCAGGCTCAGGACCGGAAGTGGCTCTGCTGGGTTTTCTGGTCCTGCAGCACTTGAAACACCCTGACACCGAAACACACACACAGAAACACACACAGAAACACTCACAGAAACACACACACAGAAACACCCTGACACAGAAACACACACACAGAAACACACACACAGAAACACACACACAGAAACACCCTGACACAGAAACACACACAGAAACACACACAGAAACACTCACACAGAAACACACACACAGAAACACACACACAGAAACACACACACAGAAACACACACACAGAAACACACACAGAAACACACACAGAAACACACACACAGAAACACACACACAGAAACACACACACAGAAACACACACAGAAACACACACACAGAAACACACACAGAAACACACACAGAAACACACACACAGAAACACACACACAGAAACACACACACAGAAACACTCACAAAGACACACCCTGATAGTAATGCCCAGACAGCAACGCTGAGGCAGAAACACTCAAAAACACCCAGACAGATAGAAACACCCCAGCTGAAACAGTATCGTCATGGGAACTTTCTGCCTTGGTAACTCTAGAGGCAGCACACTGCACCCAGCTGCAAAGTCACACGTATCTCTGTGGCTCGTAGCCTTCCAGCTCTGGCCTTGTATTTACACAGCAAGACAGTTAGAGAGCCACAGTGTGTGGTGTAAAGTGTGTGTGTGTGTGTGTGTGCTGCTATGCAGGGTCAGGGGTTTGGGGTGAGGATCTCTGCACACACAGCTTCCCTCACAGCC
>NC_140376.1:1070000-1155000 GCF_054491055.1 Hypomesus nipponensis | reverse complement strand
TTCACCCACCAGTAGGCTGTCCTGGTGTTCACCCACCAGTAGGCTGTCCTGGTGTCCTAGAGGCAGGATTTAATTTCTCTCTACATCTGTGAGCATGACTGTGACAGGGGAATGGGCGGACAGGGGGTGGAGTCCTTCTGGGCTAATTACAGATCACACCCCCCATCCATCCTCCCTCCTTCATACAAACCTCATAATGAGGTGCTTAGGGGTCAAGAGGTCAAGAGGTCAAGGGGTACAAGTACCTGAAAAGCAGCCAGTGACCTCTGATGACCCCTGATGACCCCTCGCTGTCTGTGTTTGGACGTAATGACCCCCCAGTCTGCTGTGCTCACGGCTCTGCCCTGGAGTCTCGTCTTTCTTCCTGGGTGCTCTCCCATGTCTGACCACCAGAGGGCGTTGCAGTCTCGGGGCGCAGTGATAGCTGCGTTCTGTTGACTTCAGCCAAATCTGGACAATGTCACATTTCAAAAAAGGAGAGGAATGTTTCCTGGATGCTTCTCCTGGACTTTCCTGAGTCACCAGCTGAGCAAATAACCCTCCTCTCCATGCTGGTCTCTCTGCCTCCCTTCCCCCTCCTCTCTCCTCTCTCCCCTCAGCAGGGAAGCTGGTCTCTCCTCCTCCTCTCTCTGTCTTGGAGTGAACCTTTGAATGTATTTGATTATATAATCATACGTTGTCGTCACTTGCTGTGAACAAGAACAACTCTCTTCGTGGTCGTAATGGAAACTGGGATGTGGCTGGGTTTGGCCCAAACTCCTCTCCCACCCTCCCCCTCTTCCTCCACCACATACCCCCTTCCCCTCCTCACCCTCCCTCCTCTCTTTCCCTCCCCTCTTCCTCCACCACATCCCCCCCCCTCCTCCCTCCCTCCCTCTCCCTCCCTCTACTCCCCTCCTCCCTCTCTTTCCCTCCCCTCCTCCCTCTACTCCCTCCCCTCCTCCTCCTCCTCTCCTGTGGTAGTGAGCGATGCTGATCCTCCTTGTTCCCTCCTGACACAGACATTCCATCCTGGGGTCACGGACCCTCCCCCCCCCAGCCCCCTCCCCCCATGGTTCCCACCCCCCAGCCCAGATCAAAGCTGATGCCCCAGGCCCCAACCCTCCTGCTGTGAACACTGAGCTCTGCTAGCAGGTGTGCCTTCTGTGGCCGGGAGAGAGAGAGAGAGACAGAGAGAGAGAGAGGGAGAGAGAGAGAGAGAGTGAGAGAGAGAGAGAGAGAGAGAGAGAGAGAGAGAGAGAGAGAGAGAGAGAGGGTGGGGGGGGGAGAGGGAGAGGGAGAGAGAGAGGGAGATTAAGAAACAACATAAAAGAAAGGGCCAGACCAGACCAGACCAGACCAGGGCCAGGACCAGGACCAGGGCCAGACCAGGACCAGACCAGGGCCAGGACCAGGGCCAGACCAGGGCCAAATCAGGGCCAAATCAGGGCCAGAACAGGGCCAGACCAGAACAGTCTCACAGACTCTGAGCAGGTAGAAGGAGAGCGCTCAGACACAGCTGTCTAGTAAACTGTAAGCTGTGTAAATCCTTCACATCTATCTGTCTAGTAAACTCTGAGATAAGCTGTGTGAATCCCACAGATGCAGCTAAGACCCTCTGCTCCTCCTACGATCTCTTAGAGGCAGCATCTCTGACTCTACTCTGACCTCATGTCTGAGGCAGCCTCTCTGACTCTACTCTGACCTCATGTCTGAGGCAGCCTCTCTGACTCTACTCTGACCTCATGTCTGAGGCAGCCTCTCTGACTCTACTCTGACCTCATGTTTGTCCCCAGGTCAGCCAGTCTCTGTACTTACAGTGATGCTACCACTGTCCCACAGTAAGAGAAACAGAGTGAAGCTCGGATGTAGTGCTGTTGTACTCGTAGCATGTTGTGATGCAGTTTTCTTTCTCAGTCTGACCCAGAATCGTCTGCTCTAATACTCAACATCAGGGGTGAGGGGGTGGGGGAGGGGTGGGGGAGGGGTTGAGGGGAGGGGTGGGGGAGGGGTCGGGGGGAGGGGTAACTAACTATATGTATACGCGTTATATACGTTTGTGTAGGATCACACAGTATGCCTTTGGGTGATACATAGATATATGCATGATATAGATATAGATATGCCACAATAATATGAACTGGATATGTTGTTTTCTGGTCTGGTCTCTAAGCTTCTTTGTTGACTATTATAGGATGTAATCGGTGGCAGATTGTGTGTGTGTGGCAGGCAGGCAGGCAGACAGACAGGCAAACAGGCAGACAGACAGGCAGACAGGCAGACACACAGACAGACAGGAAGACAGGCAGACAGGCAAACAGGCAGGCAGACAGGCAAACAGGCAGACAGGCAGACAGACAGACAGACAGACAGGAAGACAGGCAGACAGGCAAACAGGCAGGCAGACAGGCAAACAGACAGACAGGCAAGCAGACAGGCAGACAGAGCTGTTGTTATAGTGGTTTCTCCTGTCGTGTTGCTACTAATCCGCTCCACACATGCTGTTTCCTGATAGCGATGCTATCACTTCCTGCTCTGTCTTGTGGGAGATAAACAGGCTGTCAATCTGATGGCATTGGTGTGTTTTCAGTTAACCTTTGACCTTACTCTGCAACACAGGGATCAACACCAGGGTAGGGGGTGTTTGCTCGTGTGCGTTTACCTGTAGATCAAGAGGTTGCAGGTTCAAATCTCCCTCCTATTTGGGGGGGCTGAAATGATTCTTCTAATCAAACACATCTTAGGTTCATTTCAAACATTTTCGTCGACAAACGCCTCGTCTCAACCACTGCTCCAGTCTCTCTATTTGACAAAGTAACGTTTTAGTATTAATTGAGTTGTTCTTGTTCTGGATGTGTCTGCTGCAGCCGTGTCTGACCTGGATGTGGAGAGCAAGCGTCTGCAGCACTACAGCGCCCCCTGGCTGCTGCAGCGGGGACTGCTCCTGCCCGGCTCACGCCCCGCATGCCTCCAGGAGCTGCATCAGCACGCACAGCACAGCCTGAAGCCTGCACACCCAGGTGAGTCTGGGTCTGGGTCTGGGTCTGGGTCTGGGTCTGGGTCTGGGTCTGGGTCTGGGTCTGGGTCTGGGCCTGGGCCTGGGTCTGGTTTGGGTCTGGGTCTGGGTCTGGGTCTGGGTCTGGTTTGGGCCTGGGTCTGGGTCTGGGTCTGGGTCTGGGTCTGGTTTGGGCCTGGGCCTGGGCCTGGGTCTGGGCCTGGGCCTGGGCCTGGGCCTGGGCCTGGGCCTGGGTCTGGGTCTGGGTCTGGTCTAGGTCTGGGCCTGGGCCTGGGCCTGGGCCTGGGCCCGGGCCTGGGCCTGGGCCTGGGCCTGGGCCTTGGTCTGGGTCTGGTTTGGGTCTGGGTCTGGGTCTGGGTCTGGGTCTGGTCCTTTCACTGCCCCCTCCTCTCTCTCTCTCTCTCTCTCTCTCTCTCTCTCTCTCTCTCTCTCTCTCTCTCTCTCTCTCGCACTAACTCTCTCTCTCACTAACTCTCTCTGTAACGCTCTCTCTCTTACCCTCTCTCTCTCTCTCTCTCTCTCTCTCTCTCTCTCCCAATCTCTCTCTCTGTCTCTCTCTCTCTTTTCTAGTGTTCCATGTTTCCTTCATTCATCTGTTTCTTTTTGTTTTGCTTCGTGGTTCAAGGCCTGTCTGGGACGCGAGTTTCCTTCCGTAAAGGTCTGCATCTCTGTTAGGCCACGTCTTCCCTGCGCCCTATAGTGGTTAGATCTAGGTGTTACTCCCTCGTGCTAAAGTAGAAACTGTTGGATCTGTGACCCTAGAACTGGTCTGTTCCCTGACTGTAGTAAACAACCTCAAATCATGTGTGTGTGCATTGAAGAGATATAATGTTTATGATTATTGTTGACGTGCTTGTGTGTGTGTGTGTTTGTGTGTGTGTGTGTGTGTGTGTGTCAGACCGCCAGCGAGCCAGCAGCAGGGAGCGCAGGGTGACCATTTCCATCTCCGTGGCGACGCCCACTTCTTCGTACCCGTCGCCACGGGAACAAAGGCCCCGCTCGCTGACCACGGTAAGAACACAAGCCTCAGTCCTCCAGGGCTGGTATACAATCATCTGTAAAAACATGTACGTGGTTCATCATAACAGCCGTGTCACAAACTTATTTCACAGGAAACCCTTTTGTCAGTCAGTGTTTATTTATTTTGTATTCATGAATCATGACTTTGTCACACAGGTAAACAGGAAGTGTGTTCTTCTTCTCTGCGTGGTGAATGCAGCCCACCTCACGGTCCTCTTGATAATGTGCTGGTGCAGTTTGCGGTGACCTGTGGATTCCTACTCTTCCAGGGACAAATAATATTGATTAGTTTTCCTACAGATCTCCAGCTAATGGATTCAGGAGCATCTAGCTTCACAACCTGCTTTACGTTCAGGCAGAATACTGACCGGGTCAAAGAGCTGATCATCTTCCTACCTTCACATACTCCCCCCCCCCCCCCCCCCCCCCCCTCTATCGTCATAGTGATGTCATCATACCCTCCTTCCTGTCTCTGTGGCGATGTGGTTGTTTGTTTTCATATTTGATCTCCATCACTCATTCCTGTCATTCTTTTGTTGTTCATGTTTTGTGTTGTAGTTTGAAACCCGCTCCTCCTCCCGCTCCTCCTCCTCCTCCTCCCCCATCGAGTGCTGTCACTTCTCCCCCTGGAGCAGAAAGGTATTTGTCCTCCTCTTCCTCCTTTTCCTCCTCTCCTCTCCTAATAAAAGTACCTTAGTGTTAGTACTTCTGTGTTAGACACCTCAGCCCATCCAGAGTTTCAGAACTACAGTAGCTGCTGTTTCCCCGGTGTGTGTGTATGTGTGTTTCTGCAGAGACTCCAGGGTTGCTGTAATGACAGGGTAGGCAGGGCTCCGCCTGTGTCTGGGATTACCCATCATGCTTCAGGGCTGTGGTCTGTCTGGTTCCTGTCTGCTCCAGAGAGAGGGCTGGCTCGCCAACATTGTTCATACACTGCTTCATATCAAATACTTTTTTTCTTCAACAAAATCTCTCTTTTTCTGGCCCCTCTCTCTTTCTCTGTCCGTCTCTCTCTCTCTCTCTCCCTCTCTTTCCCTCTCTCTCCCTCTCTCTCCGGCTCTCTCCCTCTCTTTCCCTCTCTCTCCCTCTCTCTCCCTCTCTCTCCCTCTCCCTCTCTCTCTGTCCTTCTTCTCCTGCCTGTTGCTCTTCAGTCATGAATGACATTCTTTTACACTACTTCACCCAAGTCTTTTCCAAAGAAAATGGTCTTTGGAAGAGGGCCAGACACCAAAATGCTGCCTTGGTCTTTTTACTGCCAGCCTCTTCCTCTAACTCCATCCATCCCTCTCTCTCTCTCTCTCTCTCTCTCTCTCTCTCTCTCTCTCTCTCTCTCTCTCTCTCTCTCTCTCTCTCTCTCTCCTCTCCTCACTCCCCCTCTCTCTCTCCCACTCTCTTTCTCCTCCACCCCCCCTTTCTCTCTCTCCCTCTCTCTTTCCTCCACCCCCCCCTTTCTCTCTCCCCCTCTCTCTCTCCTCCACCCCCCCCTCTCTCTCCCTCTTTCTCTCTCTCTCTCTCTCTCTCTCTCCCCCTCTCTCTCTCCTCCACCCCCCCTCTCTCTCTCCTCTCTCCCCCTCTGTGCCTCCTCTCCCACCCAGGTCAGCTGGGAACTTGACTCACTATTTGATGACTTTTTACTGTTTGGGAGGCGTTACCAAGGGAACGGAGTCCCATTGTGGCGAGGGACAGAGAGCACAAAGCTGGGTCTAGTGGTTAGGGAGGAGTTAGGGGGGAGGGAGAGGGAGGGGGAGTGGGAACCAGCATAGCCATAGAATCCCTCCCAGTGTCACGTCTCTGTTGAAGTGAAAAGGTGAGGAGACTTCCAGACTCGTTCAGCAGGGAGACGAGGGGCTGAAGAGAGGCAGAACCAGAGCAGTTAGAGGGGCTGAAGAGAGGCAGAACCAGAGCAGTTAGAGGGGCTGAAGAGAGGCAGAACCAGAGCAGTTAGAGGGGCTGAAGAGAGGCAGAACCAGAGCAGTTAGAGGGACCTGTGTTGGTTCTGGACGTGGACTGATGTGGACAACAGGTTTGAGGAATCGGTGCTCATGCAGGGACACCGAGTTAGCTGTTGTTTGACATTCCAGCTGGTCTTGACTTATTTCTAAAGACAGTTTCCAGCTGATCCTGTTGGATGGACAGCAGTGTCAGGGGATGAGTTGGTGCTGTTAAATGTGGCCTTCATGTTGTGTTCTCTTGAAGATGTTTAAATCCAGTCTGTAATTGCAGGTCTCAGATCCTTTGAAGTCCAGTCTACTGTCCTACTGCAACTCTCATACATACATGTGTTATTTGTTAAACGCATGTAGTGACATTTACATTTATCAGGAAACGATAGCATGTTTTTTGGATTTTAAGGAAACTTGACTTCCTTGCTTCACCCAAAGGGTCTGAGTCGGAAAGATCTACTGCCCCCCCCCCCCCCCCCCCGCTAGCTACCCCAGCCTCACCTCTCCCCCTGGCTAGCTACCCCAGCCTCACCTCTCCCCCTGGCTAGCTACCCCAGCCTCACCTCTCCCCCCCCCCCCCTGGCTAGCTACCCCAGCCTCACCTCTCCCCCCCCCCCTGGCTAGCTACCCCAGCCTCACCTCTCCCCCCCCCCCCCCCTGGCTAGCTACCCCAGCCTCACCTCTCCCCCCCCCCCCTGGCTAGCTACCCCAGCCTCACCTCTCCCCCCCCCCCCCTGGCTAGCTACCCCAGCCTCACCTCCCCCCCCCCCCCTGGCTAGCTACCCCAGCCTCACCTCTCCCCCCCCCCTGGCTAGCTACCCCAGCCTCACCTCTCCCCCTGGCTAGCTACCCCAGCCTCACCTCTCCCCCTGGCTAGCTACCCCAGCCTCACCTCTCCCCCTGGCTAGCTACCCCAGCCTCACCTCTCCCCCCCCCCTGGCTAGCTACCCCAGCCTCACCTCTCCCCCTGGCTAGCTACCCCAGCCTCACCTCTCCCCCTGGCTAGCTACCCCAGCCTCACCTCTCCCCCTGGCTAGCTACCCCAGCCTCACCTCTCCCCCTGGCTAGCTACCCCAGCCTCACCTCTCCCCCCCCCCTGGCTAGCTACCCCAGCCTCACCTCTCCCCCTGGCTAGCTACCCCAGCCTCACCTCTCCCCCTGGCTAGCTACCCCAGCCTCACCTCTCCCCCTGGCTAGCTACCCCAGCCTCACCTCTCCCCCCCCCCTGGCTAGCTACCCCAGCCTCACCTCTCCCCCTGGCTAGCTACCCCAGCCTCACCTCTCCCCCTGGCTAGCTACCCCAGCCTCACCTCTCCCCCCCCCTGGCTAGCTACCCCAGCCTCACCTCTCCCCCTGGCTAGCTACCCCAGCCTCACCTCTCCCCCCCCCCTGGCTAGCTACCCCAGCCTCACCTCTCCCCCTGGCTAGCTACCCCAGCCTCACCTCTCCCCCCCCCTGGCTAGCTACCCCAGCCTCACCTCTCCCCCCCCCTGGCTAGCTACCCCAGCCTCACCTCTCCCCCTGGCTAGCTACCCCAGCCTCACCTCTCCCCCCCCCCTGGCTAGCTACCCCAGCCTCACCTCTCCCCCTGGCTAGCTACCCCAGCCTCACCTCTCCCCCTGGCTAGCTACCCCAGCCTCACCTCTCCCCCTGGCTAGCTACCCCAGCCTCACCTCTCCCCCCCCCTGGCTAGCTACCCCAGCCTCACCTCTCCCCCTGGCTAGCTACCCCAGCCTCACCTCTCCCCCCCCTGGCTAGCTACCCCAGCCTCACCTCTCCCCCTGGCTAGCTACCCCAGCCTCACCTCTCCCCCCCCCTGGCTAGCTACCCCAGCCTCACCTCTCCCCCCCCCCTGGCTAGCTACCCCAGCCTCACCTCTCCCCCTGGCTAGCTACCCCAGCCTCACCTCTCCCCCCCCCCTGGCTAGCTACCCCAGCCTCACCTCTCCCCCTGGCTAGCTACCCCAGCCTCACCTCTCCCCCTGGCTAGCTACCCCAGCCTCACCTCTCCCCCTGGCTAGCTACCCCAGCCTCACCTCTCCCCCCCCCCCTGGCTAGCTACCCCAGCCTCACCTCTCCCCCTGGCTAGCTACCCCAGCCTCACCTCTCCCCCGTTCTGTTCCAGGCGGCTGCTCCCTCTGACCCTGCCGAGGGGCTGGTCTCTCTGGGCCAGCGGCCCCGCTGCCCCGTCCCCAACACACCCTCCACCCTGGACAAGCAGACCAACTGGCCCGGCGCTCTGCCCCTGCCCACCCCCGAGGAGAGGATGAGGGGCCAGGGCATCACCTCCTGCCTCATCCCTATCAACGTCACTGGTGAGGACTGCCTCTCTGCCTCTGCCTCTCTGCCTCTGCCTCTCTCTGCCTCTCTGCCTCTCTCTCTGCCTCTCTCACTGCCTCTCTCTCTGCCTCTCTGCCTCTCTGCCTCTCTGCCTCTCTCTCTGCCTCTCTACCTCTCTGCCGCTCTACCTCTCTCTCTACCCCTCTGCCTCTCTCTCTGCCTCTCTCTCTGCCTCTCTCTGCCTCTCTCTCTGCCTCTCTACCTCTCTCTCTGCCTCTCTGCCTCTCTGTCTGCTTCTCTGCCTCTCAGCCTCTCTCTTTACCTCTCTACCTCTCTCTCTGCCTCTCTACCTCTCTCTCTGCCTCTCTGCCTCTCTGTCTGTCTCTCTGCCTTTGTGTCTGCCTCTCTGCCTCTCAGCCTCTCTCTTTACCTCTCTACCTCTCTCTCTGCCTCTCTACCTCTCTCTCTGCCTCTCTGCCTCTTTGTCTGCCTCTCGTCTGTCTGGACACACACTGAGCCACAGTCTTTACTGGGCATTACTGACTCCCTTCCCGTCTCAGAGAGAACAGAGAGGTGAAGTGTT
Organism: Hypomesus nipponensis; assembly: GCF_054491055.1. Taxonomy (NCBI): domain Eukaryota; kingdom Metazoa; phylum Chordata; class Actinopteri; order Osmeriformes; family Osmeridae; genus Hypomesus; species Hypomesus nipponensis. Next base: position 1,146,180 of record NC_140376.1, on the reverse strand, counting down.
TTCATCTGAGTGAAGCCCAGAGTTGATGTTCTACAGACTCTGGTGAGAGAATCTACAGAATCGCTTTGATGGTGAATATCTTCGACTGTCTTTATCTATATTTAGCTGACAATGATTGATATGGATGCAGTCTGGAAGCTAACTAAGCCTGAAGTGCAAATCAGCACTTCAATATACACAGACCCACATTGTCCCGCAGAATCCAACTCAAATGTGCAAGTCATGGTTCGTGAACTAGTGACTTCCTGGTTGTCTTGTTTGGGTTGTTTGTGCCTGGGATTGCGAAGAGCCTCACACTGTGCTGTGAATGCCAATTAGACTCATTAGAATAGTTAAAACGCCCGTCCCAATGAATCCACTCTCCCTCCTATTCAGTCTGAAGAGACTGGTTGCCAAGAGGGTCCTAGTCCGACTCAGATAGAGAGAGAAGCTGCTTGCTGGGACGATCGAGGGATGATATCTGTGACTCTGGAGAGCCGAGGTTGGAATCACATGATAGTCATGACAGCGTGGTGAGAGGAGGAAGGGGGTAGCAGGCCAGCAGAGAGAAGCTGAATCAGGGATCTGGTGTGGTAGGGTTTAAACTCTCTCCTCCCTGGTTTTGTGTGTATCATGTGTGTGTCCTGTGAGTGTGTGCGTTGTGTGTGTGTGTGTATGTGAACCATCCCTGCACGCCTCGTTGTTCCTTTGACTCGTTCCATTTCCAATTGTTGTGTGACAGGTTTCGATTCGTTCATCTTATGATTTTGTTGTTGGTGGTGTCTTAAACTATGCCGTTACTGTTTGTACGACCGCTTTTCAAGCTGTCCGAATAGTACTGCATACAGTATTATATATTACACAACATTCACTCACATTTCTTTGTGCGACAGATGTTGAACTCATGTTACCTTTAAATCTTTAGTGAGTTTGTAGTGAGTGTCCGAGACCTCAGAGCAGCAGGAGAGGCAGGGGAGGAGACTGTTCCTCACTCTCTGTGTTCCTCACTATCTGTGTTCCTCACTCTCTGTGTTCCTCACTCTGTGTTCCTCACTCTGTGTTCCTCACTCTGTGTTCCTCACTCTCTGTGTTCCTCACTCTCTGTGTTCCTCACTCTGTGTTCCTCACTCTCTGTGTTCCTCACTCTCTGTGTTCCTCACTCTGTGTTCCTCACTCTGTGTTCCTCACTCTCTGTGTTCCTCACTCTCTGTGTTCCTCACTCTGTGTTCCTCACTCTCTGTGTTCCACACTCTGTGTTCCTCACTCTCTGTGTTCCTCACTCTGTGTTCCTCACTCTGTGTTCCTCACTCTGTGTTCCTCACTCTCTGTGTTCCTCACTCTCTGTGTTCCTCACTCTGTGTTCCTCACTCTGTGTTCCTCACTCTCTGTGTTCCACACTCTGTGTTCCTCACTCTCTGTGTTCCTCACTCTCTGTGTTCCTCACTCTCTGTGTTCCTCACTCTGTGTTCCTCACTATCTGTGTTCCTCACTCTGTGTTCCTCACTCTGTGTTCCTCACTCTATGTTCCTCACTCTCTGTGTTCCTCACTCTCTGTGTTCCTCACTCTGTGTTCCTCACTCTCTGTGTTCCTCACTCTCTGTGTTCCTCACTCTGTGTTCCTCACTCTCTGTGTTCCTCACTCTCTGTGTTCCTCACTCTGTGTTCCTCACTCTCTGTGTTCCTCACTCTGTGTTCCTCACTCTGTGTTCCTCACTCTGTGTTCCTCACTCTATGTTCCTCACTCTCTGTGTTCCTCACTCTCTGTGTTCCTCACTCTCTGTGTTCTTCACTCTGTGTTCCTCACTCTCTGTGTTCCTCACTCTCTGTGTTCCTCACTCTGTGTTCCTCACTATCTGTGTTCCTCACTCTGTGTTCCTCACTCTGTGTTCCTCACTCTATGTTCCTCACTCTCTGTGTTCCTCACTCTCTGTGTTCCTCACTCTGTGTTCCTCACTCTGTGTTCCTCACTCTATGTTCCTCACTCTCTGTGTTCCTCACTCTCTGTGTTCCTCACTCTGTGTTCCTCACTCTGTGTTCCTCACTCTGTGTTCCTCACTCTCTGTGTTCCTCACTCTGTGTTCCTCACTCTCTGTGTTCCTCACTCTGTGTTCCTCACTCTCTGTGTTCCTCACTCTGTGTTCCTCACTCTCTGTGTTCCTCACTCTCTGTGTTCCTCACTCTGTGTTCCTCACTCTCTGTGTTCCTCACTCTCTGTGTTCCTCACTCTGTGTTCCTCACTCTCTGTGTTCCTCACTCTGTGTTCCTCACTCTCTGTGTTCCTCACTCTCTGTGTTCCTCACTCTGTGTTCCTCACTCTGTGTTCCTCACTCTCTGTGTTCCTCACTCTCTGTGTTCCTCACTCTCTGTGTTCCTCACTCTGTGTGTTCCTCAGGGGTGGGCTTTGACAGAGAAGCCAGTGTGCGCAGTTCCCTGGTTCCCTCTCAGTCGCTGCTCCAGCGCCGCAGGAAGCTGAGGAGGAGGAGAACCATCGCTGGGATCCCCCGACAGCTACAGCGAGACATCGGTACCTCACAATATTAACACTGTTATTGTTCTTATAATTATGCTTATTATTTATACATAGTATTATTATTGTTATTACTACTACTACTTTGAACTCTCTTGAGATTCTAACTGTCTGAGGTTCCAGCTCTCTGAGGTTCTAACTGTCTGAGGTTCTGTCTCCCCAGACTCTGACGAGTCTCCGGGGTCGAGAGAGCGCACGGTGATCGTCCACACCGACCCGGCGCTCTGCGACGAGGACCTGAGTTGCCGCCACAGCACCAAGGACTCTGGCTGCCAGACAGACGACCTCCCGGCCCCCTCCGCTCCGTCGCGCCGCCGTCTGCGAGCCCAGCACGGGCAGGCCGTCTCCGTCCCGCTCTCACGCTCCACCGGGAACATCTCATCTCTCCCGGACGGCGCTGACACAATGTTTTCATCCTCGGTCGGCGCCCGGCTGCGCTCCCGAAGCCTTCCCCGCGAGGGCGGGTGTCCGGTGGACGAGGGCCGCGATGACAGCGACGAGGACGACGAGGAAGAGGAGCTGTCGCCCTTCGAGGCAGAGGACTTCCTGTCCGGCCCCAGGGACTTCCTGTCTGGCCCCGGGAAGCTGAAGGAGGAGGAGGAGGGGAGCACTGATGACCAAGCCTTGTCAGGCCTCCAGTTAGGCTGCCTCAAGTACCAGCCGTGTCCAGGCAGCCCTGAGTCTGCCTGGCTGGACAGGGGCCGCTCACGCCTCCCCGGGACAGTGGACATGGGCAGCTGTGAGATCTCGTCCAGTTCGGACACCTTCAGCAGCCCGGTCCACTCCTCCTCCACCACGGGGGTGCTGGGGGGGGCGATGGTGGACCACAAGGACGACCACCAGTCGTCCAGCGGGAACTGGAGTGGCAGCAGCTCCACATGCCCCTCCCAGACCTCGGAGACCCTCCCCCCGGCCGCCTCGCCCCCCCTGACTGGCTCGTCCCACTGCGACTCCGAGCTGTCCCTCAACGCCGCCACGCACCCCGGCGACGACCCCGGCGACGACCCCGGCGCCTTCCTCATGGACGGCTACCACAGCGACCGGCTTGGCGGCCCGCGGACCCAGAGAACCGGCTCCTTCTCGTCCACCGCCATGGACCTCCTGGAGGACGCCGGCGTCGGCACCGCCAGCGAGGGCGAGTGGGGCTACCCCCCTCACCCCGACCCCCGCTGCCCCCAGGACTTCAGTCCAGATCAGGCCCAGGAGGCAGAGGGAAGCCTGGGATGCCCCAGCTTCACCAGCATGGCCACCTACGAGAGCTTCTCGGACAAGCCTCCGTCCGAGAAGGACAGCGCCTCCCACTATTCTGTGGACACTGAGGGGTACTTCACCTCCATGCACTTTGACTGCGGGCTCAAGGGGAGCAAGAGTTTCACCTACAACTATGCAGCTGCCGGGCGGTCCGACAGCCAGACGGACCTCAGTGGTCACCTGACCTTGGGGAGACGCTGCCTCTCTCTGCGGAAGACGAAGGCGAAACCCTCTCCTCCTCGACGCAGCTCCTCTCTGCGGAAGATCTCCAGCGAGGTAAAGCCCTCGGAAGAAGACCGACCAAAGATAACCAGCGTTCAGCAGCTTCCGTGGTCTTCCTTGGAGAGGAAGCTCCAGCCGGGCATGGCCAGCCCCTCAACCCAGAGAGAGGGCCCTCCGCTGGGCTTGGAGCCCTGGGGGGTGGCGGGCCGCCATGAGATACAAGACTCGGGCTTGTTTGGCTCCACGGACACGCATTCCTTCAAGGACCAAGGCGCCGTGCAGTCCGACTACGCCGATCTCTGGCTCCTCAACGACCTGAGGTCCAACAGCGACCCCTACAGGTCGTTGTCCAACTCCAGCACAGCGACGGGCACCACCGTCATCGAGTGCGTCAAGTCCCAGGAGAGCTCCGAGTCCCTGGCCTCCCAGTCCGGATCCAGGCCCACCACGCCCTCCCTGCCCTCAGCCGACGGGGACTTCAAGCTGGCCTCCCCTGACAAACTTGCTGGCCTGGCCTCTCCTTCCAGTGGATACTCCAGCCAGTCGGAGACCCCCACTTCCTCCTTCCCCTCAGCCTTCTTCCCCGGCCCTCTGTCACCCTCTTGTGGTAAACGGAAGCCCAAAGTCCCGGAGAGGAAATCCTCCCTCTCGTCCCTTCAGCCCTCCCTCTCCTTCTCCTCCAAGAGGCAGCTGGAGCTGCCTGTCATCCCTCCCACCCACCTGGACCTAAGTTCCCTTCACAACGTTGTCTCCAAGCCCTCAGCCCACAGGAACCAGGTACACGCACTGCAGCAAAGCAAGCAGAGGGCCGCAACCGCAGCCTGGGTCACGCCTAAGGCTGAAGGCCAGGCCAAGGGAGCCACCAAGGGGTCGGATTCCATCGCCATGGCCATCACCCCCATGGTTCTTCGCTCGGTCCAGCTCAGGGCTGTTGGTGGGAAGCAGGGAGAGGCCAGCCCTGATGTTGCTGCCAAGCCCAAGTGTCCCACTGTAAACATCATTGCACCCCCCTCCAGCAGCAAGCCCCCAGCCTACAGCACCCACCCCCCTTCTTCTCAGGACCACTATCCCCCCCTGACCGGAGCCCCCGAGGGCCCCCTCTCTGGGGACCCGGTCTGCCGTGGGGACGTCACCCCCAGCCAGGACAAACACTCCTCCTTCCTCGTCTGGGGCATGTCGCCGTCCCTCTCAGATTCAGACTTGAGCAGGGCTGATGTCCCAGAATGCACCAGTGGAAGGGAGGGAGAGGAGAGGAAGACCAGAGCCCTCTCCAGGGAGCTTCTGTCCATCAGCAGCAGCTGTGAGTCGGATCTGAACCAGCATCCTGGTTCTAACCCGGCTGAAGACTCCCCGGCCAAGCCAGATGCCCCCTCTGCCCCTCAGCTCATCCCAGCCCACAGACCCAGCGTCCTCCACCAAGTGCCTGATCTGAGCAGTCTGTCTGAAGCGTCGCAAGCTTATCCAATCAGCGATGGCGGAAGCAGGGACGAGGGGAGTGGCCCATTGGGGGATCAGGTGACCAGAAGTGCCTTACAGGAAATCAGGGAGGGCAGCCCCACCCCTGACACCGAGGGGGACTTCAACAAAGGTAACAGGCGATGCTCAACACACACATACACACTCACATACACTCACCACGAGCTACACCTCTCCCTTGTTGTCATGACCACCAAGTAAAGCTCCCCTATGTTCACCCCCCCACCCCCCCACAGAGTCTCCCCCCAGCGACAGGACAGGTTCCCCCCAGAACGAGGATGACAGCGTGTTCCTGTCCCCCACCAAGACACGCACCACCGAGGATCTGTTCGCCATGATACACAGGTGGGTTAAGTTTTTACTGTTTTACAGCAGTAATATACTGTTTGTACTTATGCTTGTACAGATAAATGCCAGTCAATATGACGGGTTTGTGATTGTGTGTAACTTCCTGGTTTGTAGATCCAAAAGGAAAGTGTTGGGAAGGAAGGACTCTGGAGAGCTGGGCGCTCGAGGTCGTCTGGGCGCGGCCTCATGTGGCACCCCTCCCAGCCACCCTGCCTTGTCCCCCAGCACCCCACCGCCCCCGTTGCCCCCAGCCACCCCTACTGGCCCCCAGAAGCCCCCAGGGCCGATCTACCGGAGCGCCCGGAAGTCGAGCACCTCCAGCGAGGAGTTTAAGCTGCTGCTGTTGAAGAAAGGCAGCCGCTCTGACTCCAGCTACCGCATGTCTGCCACGGAGATCCTCAAGAGCCCCATTGCCCCCAAACCCCCCGGAGACTTCCCCCTGGAGGGGAGTCAGTGCCTGGCCGAGGAGCCTGCCTCCCCGCTCTCCCCCCTGGGGCTTGATCCCCTCCACAGCCCCCCCAGGACCGGCGCTGAGGGCTTCTCCCCCAAAGCCCTGCCGCACTCCGTGGGCTCCAGGCAGGGGCGATCCAGGATCCCTCCCCCAGCAAACAGCAGCCGTTTTGGGAATCGCAGCCGGCACTTCACGGCCCCCATGCAGGCGATCTCAGAGGGGGAGACGGAGAACTCGGACGGGAGTCCCCATGACGACAGGTCCTCTCAGGGCTCCACCTAGCGTGACGCGGCACTTCCATTACCACTTCCAATCAGAAAGGGGCAAGGGGGAGGGGATTGTAAATTAGTGGTTATCGGAGAGTTCCGGAATGGTCTTTTTTCAACTGTGACCTTTTGAACTGTGGTGAACCGTTTTTTCCGGAAGGCGTTGTGTTGCTCGGCGAGAGGGGAAAATGGCTGTTTAAAGTAAAAAAAAAAAAACATTTTACAGTTTTTGTTTTGAAAGCCTGACAAAATATGTGAATAATGACACTAAAGACAATGCAAAAAGAAAAAAAAATTTACTTGACGTATTTTACCAGTGACAAAAACCTCCATATCAATTCATTAAGAAAAACATGTTGTTGTCCTTTTTTGAAGCCGCAAAGTCATCCGTGACTCACTTTGCTGGCGAACACATGAAAGCTGTATTCACTAACATGGGAGAACTCAAACAAACAGGGAATCATCCCCTTCTGCTCCACGGGACAGACTGTAACTACTCAGACAGGGAGACAGAAACTTCATTCGAGTTCCATTCACAGGCAGGAGATTGACATGTATCACATACATAAACACTGTACTGCAGTGTGCTGGGAACACTTAGTGAGGGCAGTTAGGGTTGGGGAAGGGAGGGGTGGAACACCATACTGTCTTCACATCCACGAGGAGAAGATTCAAATATCACACACGACTGTATGTTCACACATCTACAAGCAAACATGCTTAGGACAATCTAACTGTGGCCTTTTGCCATGCAGCCATCTCCAGTTGATCCATAGGTATCTATGTGACGTCTGATTTATCTGTAAGGTCTCTCTAAGATGTCTGATTGATCGGTAGGCATCTAATCGATCTGTAGAGATATCTAATTGATCTGCAGATATCTCTATTTGATCTGAAAGTCTCTCTGAGATCTTTGACTGGCCTCATTCTCTTCTCCAGCAACCCTCAACACAATCAGATGGGTCCTCAGTACGAAAGCTAACAATTCCTTACAATTAACCACAACATCCTTTGCACTTGATTCCTAATTCCTCAAGAAATACCCCTTTTTCCTTCTATCACTTTTATGAAATTATATGGGAAACACCACCTGTACAGACACCTGTAAAAAAAGAAATATATTTACACATAAATATAGTTTATCCCTCGTTTTAATGGTTGTTTGAATATGTAACAATTATCAGTCTTTGGCTTTTGTTAGCCTCTGGTTTGACCTCTATAGCTAGAGAGAGAGAGAGACTGAAGAAATCTGCCTTTATCAACCAGAAGTTCTCTTATAAACAGCTTTTTCCATAGATAAGATGATAAAGACTAGCATGGTAAAAATAAAAATAATAATAAAAGGAATAATAACTGATAATAAATACTCCAGGGGCCAATATTATTACATCCATGTTTTTAAATACTGTTACTATCACAATGTATTCTGTGAATAATTATGCAATTTGATCAAACAAACAACTCAAAGTGTGAGTGCATATAGGTGAATGAATTGGACATGGTTACCAAATTATATTATAATTAATAATAATATTGATATATATCAAACTGGGTTTTTCTCCCAGAGGTAGAGCAGGAGGAACATGTGCTGATGTTCATGTCCTTTCCCGCAGAGCACAAAAGTATAACACATTCATATCCTGCTCCTGTGCATCCTTCCTAAACAGCATGCAATAAAAAAAAAACCTTAGAGAAACATTATGGAATTAAGAATGATTATGGAATTTAGAATTCATGTTATGATCTGAGTCGAATCACGTGTATGTATGATACAGGCATGAAATATAGCCTTTTTTTAGATAAGGACTGGAAATGGGCTTCTGGGTTGTGGTGAGAAAGTGTGGACGGAGGTTAGAGGAGATGTGGAGGACAGTGTGGGTTCAGGTTTGGGTTCAGGTGTGGGGTAGGGGGTCACTTGTGGTTTGTTGACGTGTTCTGGAGTGTTGAGCAGGTATAGGGGGAAGTGTTCGAGTGGAATGAGAGGCTAACCTGTGTGGTAGGCAAAGGGATGGACTTTTTTATGATTTAAAAGTTTGAAACGTGTATGTCTTAGTGAGAGAGTTTAAGGATTTTGTGACTGTGTGGTTGTGGTTTTTACAGGAAAGTGTCAAAGTTGAGCATGAAAAGCTTGCTGGAGAGATACTGCGTACAGGATGTTTGGTAGCCTGATGTACAGTTTAGTCAGCTGGTAGTGTACGTTTGACTCAACAATGTTTTAAAAGCAAGGTCAATAATTCAAGAGGTTGTGTATCTGTAAAGAAAAAATAAGAGTTGAGTTCCGGTACTTGCTGTTTTACGTACCAAGTGCATCCCTTGTTTTACTCAAATACCTTCCTCTGTGGTGTTCCTTTCCATGCATCAGTGGTCTAAATTTAGATGTATTTATTTTGATGACTAAACACAGAATAATCTGTGAAAATGAAATTATTGAGAAATATAACTGTTATTATGAGCATCTCTGTGGTTTCCAACATTCTCCAAACACCTAGAAAAGAATGCTCAAAATATGAGATGAATTTATGATATTTTTAAATGATAACATATTTTATTCAGAGACTTATTTTGTTTATAAAGATAATCTAGTGAGACTGATGTTAAAGCTTTATTTTAAAAAAAAACACTGGTTCTGGAGATTTGTGAACCCAGATACATTTTTAATCATAGAAATCAGCAACATATTTTTACACTCAAAGAAAGAAACAACGAACTCAAACTTATAAGCTAAAGTGGTGAATGTTAACCAACACCAGGAGCCCAGAAGGACCCCAGCAGCCATGCAGCCGATCCACAGACATCCTTTACTTGTGGTTTCATCAAAATATGGATGTTGTTTTATCAAACGGTACTTCTTTAGTAACACTTCATTATGTTACCTGAAACTATGCTAAAATAAACACTTAGTGTTGCTATGTAGCCATATGTCTCTGTGGTAATCTGTTTAATGACTAAAGGTGCAACTGTTAACTTTATCTTGGCCTTACGACCTTAAAGTCAACTGCTGACTGCTTACTATGTCAAAACGGTAAGATAAGCACCAGTCCATTGAAAATGATTTTTTCTCCTTGATATCAGGACGAAACTCTTAACAAATCTAGTGCTGTTTAACTATCTTCTACAGGGTACACAAAGGAGTTTGTCTGTGAACTATCATTCCGATAATTTTACATATAATCTAGACTTGCACTGATACTGAGGGGATTGTGAAGGTTTTTTGTCTTTTGCTGTACCTGAGGTTATATATGGAGAACCCTTCTCACGACTGTTTGACTTCCCTGTGAGAACCTCTTCCTGGTCCCTGACCAGAGCATGCATTAAGATATGAGTAGTGCACAGTTAATGCTTTCACCAAAGGGTATAAATGTGTACACGTTAGTAACGTAGAACTGTTATTTTGGTTATTTGATTGAATTGATGCTTGTGAACCATATACAAGTAGTTAAAGAGAGTTACAGAGTAATAGATTGGTACTAGCTGCATCTCTTTCGGGCTGAATGCTTTCAATCACAACAGATTTGCATCAGTTTTGTCTTTTTTTTGTACAAACTTGTAAATACAACACCTTTTAAAATGGTTGCAAAGGTGGATAAATAGTTTTTTTTTTCTTTTGTAAAATGTTTTAAAAGTTTACATTAATTCCAAGCCTTTGTATATTTTTGAGCTGTGCGACACTCGTCTTGTATTTATTTTTTAGTAAACATTGTGAAAATCCCATCATAAATACTATCTAAACTGGCTGATTAGTAAATGTGCATAGAAGAAGCCAATAAATGTGACTGCTTTGAAAAATATATTGTGTGTGTGTGTTATCATTTTGTCCGCTGCATTTTGGGGGAAAATACATTGGAAAATAAGCTTTTTTTGAACCACCTGGAAATTTCCCGGCATGCTCTCTCCTTGGTAACGCCGGAGCTGAACTGTAACACGCCACATCCTCCTCCGCCATTTCACTAGCTTGAGCCCATCGCACGGAGGCTTGTGTCTGCACAGTTATATCTTTAGGCGAGAAAATCACGCAAAACACGGATAACAGACACGGATTTTGCTAGTTTGATAGCTCTTCGATAGTTAATAGTGATTTTTTTTATTCCAAATTCACCAAAACAAGAAAAACTGCGCAAGATGTCGACTGAACAACAGGCGCAGGCTGTTCCCGAAAAACCAGGCCCGCCGCCGCAGCAACAACAGCAGGGGTAGCGCACCGCCATTCACTTATCAACTAACTAGCTAGTGCTATCTCGTTAAAAAGGATTAGCACTAGGCCTTTCTAGTTTAACTTTTTTTAAGTTGATCTAGTGAACGACAAATTAAGTGCCAGATATCTTGCTAGCAATGCTACTCGTTATGCAATTTAACGTTGGCATGGGTAGGCTAGCTAATTTGATAGCCATGTTCTCGTTGGTATCTGGTAGTCTTTATTGCACAATTGCTCGCTAGGCTAGTTGCTTGCCAGTTTGCGGATAAAGCTAAGCGGTGTCTAAAAGTCACTGGGTCGCGCTTTCATACAATAACCAGATATTGGATGGTGCAATTCAAAGTATAATTTTGTTTTTATACGCTGAAAGAGAAATGTTTCATTGACTGGTTAAATTTGTACCGTGGTTGACTCAGTACAGAGTTCCGCCAATGCATTGCTCGCGTCGTCCTTTGTTAGTAGCTAACCTAGCTAATTTGCAGACAGCGTTTTACTTAAGTGGACCACTTAACGAGACTTCGAGAATGAATTACGTTTTAAGTTCCATTTCTCCATATCCCATAGCCCCAAAACTTAAAGTGAGTGTTGTAATATTCTTAATTGTTAAAACTTTTTTTTTACTCTCTCAAAGGGAAGTGAACGGCAAGGCCAAACACGAACCGGCCCCGCGGAAGGAGAGACCGCAGAAACGAGGAGGCAGCAGCCGTTTCGAACCCTACGGAAACCCGTCCAAGAGATACCGAGTGTTTGTCAGCAACATCCCGTACGACGTCAAATGGCAGGCGCTCAAGGATCTGATGAAGGAGAAAGGTATGGTGGCCCGAAGCTCGGACAAGCAGCTCAGTTTATGGAGTTGGGCAAAGGACACTTATACTGTTGGTCGTATCTTTTGACTCCAGTCTAGACTTGACGGGCTTTGGCAGATTTGAACAGGAGAACACAACTTCCACAAATCGTAATTTGTAGTTCTTTGTTCTTTGTTTTGAAAACTGGAAGTCATGGTTTAGTTTTCAGAAAATCTTTCTCTGGGTTTGTGTCCTTGGCTAGGTATTTTTATAGTGCTGTGAATAGCATTATAACTGTACTTTTGTTTTATCGAAGCATGTGGATTTAAGGCTCCCCACGATTTCAACCGTTAGAATCCACAAATGAAGGTTAAGCCACAGGTTATGTTAGGTATATCTGAACTGTTCCATCAAAAACACTTGTGTTGGGTCCTGATAGGGTATATATTCAGAGATTCAGAAAAAAACGGTCATACTTCCATTACATTGCCATGAGATGTGACATGAATTTGGTCTCAGGTGTAGTTTGTTAAGCATTGTAAATCTTTGTGGGTCTTGCTTTGATTCCTGATTATGAGCTTGGAGATGAAGAATGCTGATGTGTGTGGACTGATGTAATTCCATCTTAATTTGCAGCTGGATGTATGGTAGACTTTTTATTCACCAGGGGAATCCTTAAGCCAAAAGAATGGTTTGTCATTTACAGCTAAAGCAACTAAACTGCATAGCTGTGACAAAGATGTTGATATCCTTGTAATTTAACTCAGTAGATAGCACCTGCTTTAATCACAAAGCTTAAAGGTGATCTGTAAGGCCCTGCTAACGCCTTTCAGAATCAGTACTTTGTGGTGTTTTATTGGAGTTGATTTTGAATGTGGCGTTTAAATTGCATTCTCTCTTTTTAGGTTTGACACAGCAAATATTGTCTCGGCAGATCTTCGTGTTGTGCCAATCACGGAAGTGTGTTGGGGTCTTTGTTGGGGGTACAGGTCTACAAAAGAGAGCCGCTTCTTCAGCCTGGTTCGAGGCTCCAGACAAGCATCTGGAAGCAGATTCTTGGGAGTCGACTCATTTGCTGGAATGAGCTTTTAGCTACGGGCGTACCAAAGCATAAATTGTTGAGCTGCCTCGGTTCCAGTATATTATTATTGATATCACCAGTGAGTCCAGTTGAGCATATCGGAGTTGATGGGGGAAGACTTAGTTGCAAAGTCTTGGTTGCTAAAAGACCACCTTTCTAAATAAACCGATGGATTCATGGAAGGGGGTTACAGCAACAGACTGTCATTCAATCAGCTCATTTAGCCGACAAGAAATAGTTCCAGAGGGCCGTCTCTCAGCGCCCAGAGGGCCTGGCTGCGGCTTCTGACCGTCAGGGATATGTTTTGGTGTTTGGAGAGTTCATCGAGGACGGCTGAGAAGTTTCTGCTAGGTTGTAAGCTCGCTTTTTGTAGACCTGTACCAGTCTGGTGCGTCTGCTGCCAGAGAGGGGGAGGAGCTGGAGTTGAGGGCCGAGCCCACTGTCCCCAGCCCCCCCGTCGTGTTCGTCTGCTCTAAACCCCCCTTGTTCTGTTGGCTTCTCTCCCCTGGTGTGTGTCGTCTGGAATCTGATTTGTAGTGGGTGAGGTTACGTACGTGGAACACTTAATGGACGCAGAAGGCAAGTCAAGGGTAAGTGGACCAAAACAAAAAAACCAACCATAGACGAACCTGTGTTTGTCAGCTTGAGTCTTTTACTTAATCTTTCAACTGTTGTGGGGGATGTTGTATAAAAACCTGAGTAGGACAGGGCTCTGGAGGGGAGATCCTGAGGGGTGTGAGGGAGGCGTGCGGAGGGAGGCGTGCGGAGGGAGGCGTGCGGAGGGAGGCGTGCGGAGGGAGGCGTGCGGAGGGCGGCGTTCGGTGAATGTTTGTGGCACTGAACTTAGCTCCTCCGGCGTCCGGATTGGGGACTGTGTTCTCCTGTGCCAGTCGCCTGTGAGCAGTAGCTAGCTACGTCCCTCTGCTGGTGGTGTTGGTTCATTAGGCGTGCCGCCCTTACACGGGCACCAGGCCCCCAGGGGGGCCCAACGGGGCTGTTGTATCGCCGTCACACGAAGCCTGGTGCCTAGACTGGTTTGTGGGTCAGATATGTCCAGTAGCTCTCCACGGAAACCCCTTTTTGTTAGGATCCTCCTGGCTTTGAATTGGAAACTTGAGTGCTTAAGATTGACCATTGCTTTTTGTAATGTTGTCTGGTGGGCTAGCGATTTTATGAGGTAAGAATGTAAGGCCTAGACTGTATTACTTTGTGTAGGTTAAATATCTATAAAAAATGTCTCAATATAAAGTTTTGCCTGTGGGGTGGGAACACATTGTTGCTCAATTTACCACAGCTGATTTCTAACTTGAATGATCTTGTCTTCTACTTTCGTCGATTATCGGTGCGGTCGTTGCTGTCTTCCATCAACCAAGGGATGCGCGTGAGTATTCTCCCCCCCCCCCCCCGCCTTGTGAGCTGTTTCTGGGCCAGCTGGTGTCTGGGTAGCGGGTGTTGACGGAGCTTTCTGTCTTCAGGGTGGTTGAGTTCAGGACCGAGGACCTGATGAAGAAAGCGGTGGAGAAGGTGAACAAGCACAACCTGAACGGACGCCCTCTCAAGGTCAAAGAGGTGAGTTCACCTGGGGTGTATTTGAACCTGCATCCAGGTGCTGTAACCACCGAGCTACACCCTCCCACCCCTTAAGTAGCTCAACCCCTCTCCCTCCCTCCCTCCTCCCCAGGACCCAGACGGCGTGATCGCCCAGAGGGACGCCCGCAGAGCCGGGGGAGGCAACGGTGGTGGGCCCCCCGGGGGTCACGGCGGCATGAACATGGGGAACATGGGCAACATGGGGAACATGGGCAACATGAACATGGGCATGAACATGGAGCGCATGAACATGGAGCGTATGGGCATGGAGCGCATGGGCCCCGGGCCGGGCGCCCCCCCTGTGGTCAACATCCCTCCCAGTCTCATGAACAACCCCAGCATCCCCAACGACATCATCCACGGCCTGCAGGCCGGCAAGATTGGCAGCACCATCTTCGTGGCTAACGTACGGGAGTTCAGACACCCACACACACTCCTGTGTGGACACACACACTTTCTCTCTTGTGTACACACACACACACACACACACTCCTGTGTGGACACACACACTTTCTCTCTTGTGTACACACACACACACACACACACAGGAACACGTTAATGTTTCTCACTCTAACTTGTATTCAGCTAGCAGAAACCTCACATTAATGACTTTCAGAGCTGCCATGACTCGGGTCCTGACCGAGTGCTGTCCTCCATCTTGTGTTCCCACAGCTGGACTACAAGGTGGGCTGGAAGAAGCTGAAGGAGGTGTTTGGCATGGCGGGCATGGTGGTGCGGGCTGACATCCTGGAGGACAAGGATGGCAAGAGCAGGGGCATGGGAACCGTCACCTTCGACATGCCCATCGAAGCTGTCCAGGCAGTCTGTATCCTCTCAAGTTTGTCTGTGGAGGGCGTGGGGTGGAGGTATGATGTGTGTGTAAAGTTTGGTTATTCAAAGGTTATGTCTGATAAGGGTTCCATGTTTGTCCTTGACGGAAGCTTCAGCCATGTTCAACGGCCAGCTGCTGTTCAACAGGGTCATGCACGTTAAACTGGTAAGTAGCACACTCTGTGCTCCAGCCCAAACACACCCAGATGATGATGTCATCCAATATGGCGTCTGAGTCGTGTCTGAGCGCGTGTGTGTGTGTGTTTCAGGATGAGAAGTCTCTGCCTAAAGGAGACTTCGCTCCCCCAGAGAGACCCCCTGCTCTCCCTCGTAAGTACCCCCCCTCCCTCCAAAGCCCCACTTCTTGTGAGCCAGTTAGTTCAGGATGTGAAGGATCGTGTTTGTGTCCCCAGGTGGCCTGAGTGGGATTGGCCTGGGGCTGGGGCCGGGAGGCCAGCCCATCGACGCCACCCAGCTGAACCGAGGGGGAGGTGGAGGAGGAGGGGGCGGGATGGGGAACATGGGGCCTGGAGGAATGGACAGGCCAGGTACGCTCCATCTCTGTACAGCCCGCTCCTACACTCTGACCACGAGACACTGTTAGACACACGTTCCTGATCCACATGCAGAAATGAACATGTCCCACTTCGAAGATTCATTCATTCTTCATACAAGTCTTCAGGCTTATAGGCTTTGTGTGTAAAGAGTAAATATTATTGCTGATGTGACCGTTTTCTTACTTTGTTTACAGGAATGGATGGCATGGGTTTCGGAGGCATGGGCAGGATGGGAGGTAGGTACTCTTGCCCCGGGGACGCGAGGGGAAGGAATCAAATCAAATCAAATCAAATTTATTTGTATAGCCCTTTTTACACGCAAGCATGTCACAGAGGGCTTCACATACGCCCATAGAACTGCCCCTCAACCAACCTAAACCCTCAAGGAAGACAAGGAAAAACTCCCAGAAAAACTCCCAACGGGAGAAAAAATTGAAGAAACCTTGGGAGGAGCAATTCAGAGAGGGATCCCCTCCTCCAGAGACGGTTGGCAAGAGAGAGGAGCAGAACACAAGCTAAACATAGTCATACAGTGTCAATGGGTTTTAAGGAAGGAAGGCTGAAGGAAGGCTGGAACAAGAAAAGAAAAAGTGTATTGTTACCTTCAGGTGGTTTATGAAGGCTTTTCATTGATCAGTTTGTATGGGTGCTGTTTGTCAGGGATGGATAACTTTGGAGGAGGAGGAGGGATCAACAACAACAACAACATGGAACGCTTCGGTCCGTCCGGGATGGGCAGGATGAGCGGTAAGACCGGAAGTCTACAGGAAGTGACATGCTGCTTCTCCCCTCTGCCTCTGAAACGGTTGTTTTAACGTTTTTTTTCTATGTCTTGCGTCTATCAGAGATGGACCGTGGTGGAATTGGCGGTGCTTTCGACCGGGAGTTTGGTCGAAACGACATGATGTCTCGCAATAGTTTCGGTGACTCCTTCGATCGAGGAATGGGTTAGTGTCTCCTGTATTCAGTGTCTTGTCTGGTTGAATGAGCTCAGTGTTTTCACGAGTTCACATCGACGTATCGCCCTGCGTCTCTCCTGAACGTCTGTCCTTCCTCTGGCAGGTAACTCCCTGGGTATGGACCGCCTGGGTGGAGGAATGGACCGTCTGGGTGGAGGAATGGACCGTCTGGGCGGAGGTATGGACCGTCTGGGCGGAGGAATGGAGAGGATGGATCGTGTGTCTGACCTGGACAGGCTGGGGTCTGGCTTCGACCGCCTGGGTCCTGGGATGGAGCGCCTGGGTCCTGGGATGGACCGCCTAGGTCCTGGGATGGACCGCCTAGGTTCCGGTTTAGACCGGATGACCTCCAGCGTGGACCGCCTGGGCCCGGCCGGGTTCGACCGCCTCGGCCCGTCCAGTCTGGACCGCATGAGCGGGGGTGGAGGAGGTGGTGGAGGAGGCGGCGGCCTGGACTTCACCTCCCCCATGGGCATGAACACCGGGATGGACCGCATGGGGTCCAGCTTTGACCGCATGGGGTCTTCAGGCATCGACCGCTTCCCCTCCGCAGGGATCGAGCGCATGGGCTCGTCCATGGACCGCATGGGGGCAGCCGGAGTGGGCGGAGGGCAGTTTGACCGCCCGGCTGACCTGGAGAGAGGGGGGTTCGGAGGGAACTCCTTCGGGGGGGCTGGGGCCGGGGGCCCCGGCGGGCCGGGGGGGGCCAACCCCAGGAAGGGCTGCCAGATCTTCGTCAGAAACGTGAGTGTTTATTATCGATGAAAGATGACAG
Source organism: Hypomesus nipponensis (assembly GCF_054491055.1). NCBI lineage: Eukaryota > Metazoa > Chordata > Actinopteri > Osmeriformes > Osmeridae > Hypomesus > Hypomesus nipponensis. The sequence continues at coordinate 1,128,890 of NC_140376.1, read as the reverse complement.
ATCGAGGTCCGTTTTGAAATGTATTCATGTTGAGTTGAGAGTCTGTAGATTATCATGTGTAGGCATCTGTCTGGAGATCGTTTAAATGTTGGATCTGTCGTTTTAGATGAATGAATTCACATTTCAGGCTGTGGGAGAAGCAGCAGTTACTCATGAATCTCTGTGTTGCAGCTGCCCTTTGACTTCACCTGGAAGATGCTGAAGGACACCTTCAACGCCTGTGGTGAGTTACAGTCCTATCCTGCCTCTCTGTTGCAGGGCTACTGACTGCTGTCTGTGCTGTGCACTCTGTGCTGTCAGTTTCACTATTCCGTCCCAAAATGGCCACATGGGTATTCTTCTATCCTTGGTCTTGTGATTGATTGGTCGTACGCGTCCGTACAGACCCAGAAGTCGAGCTTTTCTCAACGACCGTGTGCGGTTAGCGCTAGCAGCTAGGGTCGGTCCGGCGGTGGGAAGGATCTGAGGCTGCATGTAGCATCTGTATGTACGTGTTCAACCTTTCTAATGATGGCTGTTTGTGCGTCTGTAGGGATCGTCCAGTACGCCGACATCAAGATGGAGAACGGGAAGTCCAAGGGCTGTGGCGTGGTCCGCTTCGACAACCCGGAGACCGCTGAGCGCGCCTGCCGTACCATGAACGGCTACCGGCTGAACGGCAGGGAGATCGACGTCAGGATCGACAGAAACGCGTGATCCTACCGTCTCCCGACCACCGGATTGGTCCGATGCGACCCTGTCGATTAGTTCAAGATGCATACCGTCAATCTTTCCAGATATTACTTTAGACATTTGTGGTGCGAATGTGTACTTTAGTTACGGCTTGACACCCTCCCCCTCCCCCCCCGCCCTTCCCCCCCTCAACCCTGTATTTTTTAGTGACCAAAATTTTAATTTCCTTTTCTTTTACTTGTTATTCCCAAGTCTGTTGCCTTTGTTGTATAAGGTGTTTTGATAAATAAATATCAACATTTGATATGTGTTTTCTGGTGGTCTTTTTCCGCTAAAGTATACAATACGGGACTTGGTAAATGTATCAATTAAATAATCTCAAATGAAAGTCCTGACATTTATGTATACATATCTATATATTCTGTTAAAATCGTTCATTTGTTGATGTAGGTGGCTTTAAAAATATAATTTGCCGTTAACTGCAGTGTATTTAAACTGCAAGTCTGGGCCACTATAACCTTTAAGGCCCGCCTCCTAACATACGTCGCGAGGTCACCGGAAGAAGGTCACGAGCATTGCAACCAAGATGGCGGCCTCCTTGTGTCAGTGTTACCAGGTGAGCTGTCAATTTCCTTACGTTTAAGCTTTTATCTTTAAGAAAACAGTTAAAGCGTCCACACTAACGTAAGAATTGTAAATGTGCGTGAATATGTAAACTCTCGACTTAACTACTTGATGTCATGATGCAGAATAAATGACATTACGACCGGGAAGAAAGTTGGGATTGAATGGAATCCCATGCCGGTGTGGGCCTTACATGATAAAAGGCAGAAAACATGTCGTTTTTTGGTGAAGAAATCCCTTGTAGATATGCGATGTATACAGTGAGACAGTTGGCTTTCCACGTGCTATTTAGCTGGCTATATACATTGCAGCGCCATTGCAGTCGATAATCCATAGCTAGCTAAGCTATCTGCAACCAGCACTGTTGTAAGAGCCCAGACCAGTTTCTGCGCTAACATCGTTTATGTTTTATACTTGAACAAAACAAATCGTGGAAACAGAAAACATTAGTTAGTATAGAAGTGCAGTATTATACAAACATGTGGTTTGTTTTCTTGGGCACGGTGAACCGCTAGTTTTGCACTGATTTATGCGTTCTCTCTAGCTATGTATCAGAAGGAGTTTGCTGATGTCGAGTCCCTCATACCGGCTCCTTCACAACAGACCCCATGTCTACAGGATATGTGGATCCCTCACAGGATCGCTCACAAACTCCTCACAGGTAAACCTTCACCGTCAGAATCACTCCCTTACTCTGCTATTCATGAACTATCGGATCAGAGCCTAACTTTTATTGCCCGGACATCTGTGTTCAGTTTAAAACTGCAATTCTTAAGTGTGTATTTTTTGTCTGCATGCCAGTTTAGCAACATAACTTATTAACGTGTCATTAACAGCCAGGTTTAGCGATTAGCAATTAGGATTAACTTTGTTACCCTAACTATAGGTTCAGCTCAGTGGGTTAGAGCTTTTGACGGCATAACAAAAGGTTGCAGGTTCTAATACCCCCGTACATCGCTTTGGATAAAAGCTTCTGTTAAAGGAACAGGTTATTATCTCTATCATAACAGGCGGATGTGTTGCTACTGTTCTGTTTGCAGGTACGGTACTCCTCTGGTCGAGGAAGCGGAGCCGGGGGAGGAGCCAGACGGGGCTTTCTGGGGGAGTTCCTGGAGGGCCTGAAACAGGAACTGAGCAAGAACAAGGAGATGAAGGAGAACATCAAGAAGTTCCGCGAGGAAGCCAAGAAACTGGAGGACTCGGAAGCCTTGAAGCAGGCGCGGAAGAAATACGTGAGTTTGAGATGTTGAGGGACACTTACTGCTCAGTGGTTAGAGCTTTTTTACTGATCAAGAGGTTGCAGGTTCAAATCCTCTCCATTTTAGATAAAACATCTGCTATATGAACACAATGTAATATTATTATTATTAACTGTTATACAAAGCTATACTATTTGTAGCGTTATATCACATACCGGGGATGCATTGGAGTGTGTTTGGGCCTGAAAGAGTTTTCCTGTTGTAGAAAACGATCGAGTCTGAAACGGTGAAGACTTCCGACGTTCTGAAGAAGACGTTTGGGAGCTTGTCTGAGAGTGTGAAGGAGGTACGAGATGAGCATCACACAACACAAACATCTACAGATCTGTCCCCGTGGCATATCTACCTACCTACCTACTGTTGGAACACTTATTCTCTGTGTGTGTGTGTGCAGGGGCTGGAGGAGGTCAGTCGTACAGACCTGGGAAAGAAGATCAAGGAGGGAGTGGAGGAGGCTGCCAAGACAGCCAAGTCTTCTGCTGAGACCGTGTCCAAGGGTGGAGAGAAGCTGGGCAAGACTGGAGCCTTCAGAGCCATATCCCAGGTGAGAACCACCCTCCTGGTCCTACCTCAGAACCACCCTCCTGGTCCTACCTCAGAACCACCCTCCTGGTCCTACCTCAGAACCACCCTCCTGGTCCTACCTCAGAACCACCCTCCTGGTCCTACCTCAGAACCACCCTCCTGGTCCTACCTCAGAACCACCCTCCTGGTCCTCAGTCATTTGCTGACCTGGGTAGAATCCCCCTTTCCTGTTCTTTTCACTGCTGTGAGTAACCTCCTCCCCTCTCTCCCCCCCCCTCCCCTCTCCCCCCTCCCCTCCCCCTCCCCCCCCCTCCCCTCTCCCTCCCTCCCCCTCTCCTCCCCTCCCCTCCTCCCCCCCTCTCCCTCCTCCCCTCCCCCCCCTCTCCCTCCCCTCTCCCCCCCTCTCCCCTCCCCTCTCCCCTCTCCCCCCTCTCCCTCCCCTCTCCCCCCCTCTCCCCCCCCCCCCTCTCCCTCCCCCCTCCTCTCTCCCCCCCTCCTCTCTCCCTCCCCTCTCCCCCCCCTCTCCCTCCCCTCTCCCCCCCTCTCCCCCCCCCCCTCTCCCTCCCCCCCTCCTCTCTCCCCCCCTCCTCTCTCCCTCCCCTCTCCCCCCCCTCTCCTTCCCCCCTCTCCTTCCCCCTCTCCCTCCCCCCCCTCCCCCCTCCCCTCTCCCCTCTCCCCCCCTCTCCCTCCCCTCTCCCCCCCTCTCCCTCCCCTCTCCCCCCTCTCCCCCCCCCCCTCTCCCTCCCCCCCTCCTCTCTCCCCCCCTCCTCTCTCCCTCCCCTCTCCCCCCCCTCTCCTTCCCCCCCTCTCCCTCCCCCCCTCTCCCTCCCCCCTCCTCTCTCCCTCCTCCTCCCCTCTCCCTCTCTCCCTCCCCTCTCCCTCTCTCCCTCCCTTCTCCGTCTCTCCCTCCCCTCTCCCTCCTCCTCCCCTCTCCCTCCTCCTCCCCTCTCCCTCTCTCCCTCCCTTCTCCCTCTCTCCCTCCCCTCTCCCTCCTCCTCCCCTCCTCCTTCCCCAGGGTATGGAGAGTGTGAAGAGGGAGATGGATGTGCTGGGCCACGGCGGGTCTTATCGCCCCCCAGCCAGGCTGAGGAAGAGGACAGAGTTCTCCTCCAAGGGGCCCGGAGACGAGAGCAAGGTCTTCGAGGCCAACGAGTACGTCTGGTGTCTGTGTGTCTGTGGGTGTGTGTGGGGGTATGTGTGTGTGTTGGGAGTGGAGGGGGGGCTTGTTTGTAGTTCTAATCTGTCTCTCCTACCAGGGAGGCCATGGGTGTAGTTCTGCACAAGGACTCCAAATGGTTCCAACAGTGGAAGGAGTTCAAGGACAACAACGTTGTTTTCAACAGTAAGTACTGACCTTCATTTCTTTAGCAATGTTTGCTTGGCTGCTAGCTTCCTGTAGATATAATGTGATATGCATCCTTTCATCCATCTATCCTTTCATCAATCATTCTCTTGAATCATTCTTCTTGTGGATTTCTGGCTGCTGTCATACACTGTGGTGGCCAGCAGGTGGCACCAGATCACTGTAATCACGAGCTGTGGATGAGCTGGACTATACAGTCGGTAGAAGCGGTAGCTGTGTGATTGGACGAGCAACAACAGTAGGGGGTTGAGCTGCAGCCATCACCACGGAAACCACCGCCAACTGCTGGCTGAAGCTAGACCTGGACGAGTAACTTCTTCCTCCGTTGAAACATCGTTAAGCCAAGAGTTAACGAGGCTTCGGAGGGCCCACTAACGAGGGCCCACTAACGAGGGCCCACTAACGAGGGCCCACTAACGAGGGGCCACTAACGAGGGGCCACTAACAAGCACCAGTCTTAATGCAATCGAACCATCTCACTTCTCAGAGAAGGGAGTTCTCTGAGAGAATTTGAGCAACAGGAATTTTTACATTTTTGGACCTGATTTTTTGTAAACATTGAAATAAATGTATATTTCAATTTTAAAGAGGTGAATGCCCCAGCGGGGCGGGGCCCATCTCTGCTGCTGCCTGGACGTTCATCATGCTCCGACATGCTACACAGACGCACAGTAACAACTTTGTACAATGTCAGCAGAGAATGTTCCTTTATTCTGCTGTCGAGTACTGAGTTACTGCAGCATCGACACTCCTGGAGGTTCAATGCATAAAGGGATCACATTTAGCTGTGTGTGTTGTCCCGGTGAGTTACTGTGACACGTTTGGGTGAGGTACAGTGAGTCATCAGAGACCCAGCCAGGGCAGCTCAGGCTGGCGGTCTGCCCCAGCCTCAGGGCCCTGCCCTGGGCTGACCACGGGGGGAACACCATGGTCTGCTGCTGGAGGAAACATTTTACTGTCGGAGAGAGACCAGAATCAAAATGTGTTCATCTGATGTCATTGGTGATAAATCCTCACATACCTTCTCCATCCCCCACTCTCCTCCTCTCCCCTGTCTCCCTCTCTTCTCCACCTCTCTCCTCCTCTCCCCTGTCTCCCTCTCTTCTCCACCTCTCTCCTCCTCTCCCCTGTCTCCCTCTCTTCTCCACCTCTCTCCTCCTCTCCCCTGTCTCCCTCTCTTCTCCACCTCTCTCCTCCTCTCCCCTGTCTCCCTCTCTTCTCCACCTCTCTCCTCCTCTCCCCTGTCTCCCTCTCTTCTCCACCTCTCTCCTCCTCTCCCCTGTCTCCCTCTCTTCTCCACCTCTCTCCTCCTCTCCCCTGTCTCCCTCTCTTCTCCACCTCTCTCCTCCTCTCCCCTGTCTCCCTCTCTTCTCCACCTCTCTCCTCCTCTCCCCTGTCTCCCTCTCTTCTCCACCTCTCTCCTCCTCTCCCCTGTCTCCCTCTCTTCTCCACCTCTCTCCTCCTCTCCCCTGTCTCCCTCTCTTCTCCACCTCTCTCCTCCTCTCCCCTGTCTCCCTCTCTTCTCCACCTCTCTCCTCCTCTCCCCTGTCTCCCTCTCTTCTCCACCTCTCTCCTCCTCTCCCCTGTCTCCCTCTCTTCTCCACCTCTCTCCTCCTCTCCCCTGTCTCCCTCTCTTCTCCACCTCTCTCCTCCTCTCCCCTGTCTCCCTCTCTTCTCCACCTCTCTCCTCCTCTCCCCTGTCTCCCTCTCTTCTCCACCTCTCTCCTCCTCTCCCCTGTCTCCCTCTCTTCTCCACCTCTCTCCTCCTCTCCCCTGTCTCCCTCTCTTCTCCACCTCTCTCCTCCTCTCCCCTGTCTCCCTCTCTTCTCCACCTCTCTCCTCCTCTCCCCTGTCTCCCTCTCTTCTCCACCTCTCTCCTCCTCTCCCCTGTCTCCCTCTCTTCTCCACCTCTCTCCTCCTCTCCCCTGTCTCCCTCTCTTCTCCACCTCTCTCCTCCTCTCCCCTGTCTCCCTCTCTTCTCCACCTCTCTCCTCCTCTCCCCTGTCTCCCTCTCTTCTCCACCTCTCTCCTCCTCTCCCCTGTCTCCCTCTCTTCTCCACCTCTCTCCTCCTCTCCCCTGTCTCCCTCTCTTCTCCACCTCTCTCCTCCTCTCCCCTGTCTCCCTCTCTTCTCCACCTCTCTCCTCCTCTCCCCTGTCTCCCTCTCTTCTCCACCTCTCTCCTCCTCTCCCCTGTCTCCCTCTCTTCTCCACCTCTCTCCTCCTCTCCCCTGTCTCCCTCTCTTCTCCACCTCTCTCCTCCTCTCCCCTGTCTCCCTCTCTTCTCCACCTCTCTCCTCCTCTCTCCTCTCCTGCTCTCGCCCTCTCAGGGTTCTTTGAGATGAAGATGAAGTATGATGAAAGTGACAACGCCCTCATCAGAGCCTCCCGTGCAGTTACAGACAAGATGACGGACATCTTAGGTAACCTGGTCTGACCCAGAATGACCTGCTCGATCCCAGACCTGGTAACCATGGTAGTCAGACGCTAACCCTGACCTAACCTAACCACGGTAACCTTCTCCTCAGGGGGGCTGTTTTCCAAGACGGAGATGTCTGAGGTTCTGACTGAGATCCTGAAGGTGGACCCCTCCTTCGACAAGGACTCCTTCCTCAAGCAGTGTGAGGATGACATCATCCCTAACGTCCTCGAGGTGAGAGGGGGGGAGGGAGAGAGGGAGGGAGAGAGGGAGGGAGGGAGAGGGGGAGGGGGGGAGGGAGGGAGGGAGGGAGGGAGAGGGGGAGAGGGGGAGAGGGGGAGAGGGGGAGAGGGAGGCTGTGTTAGGAGAGACGCGTCCTGCATTAGCAGCTGGTCTCTGGTTGGTGGTTTAGTATTTATAAATACTTCCTCTCACCTTGCCCTGTGTATCTCCCCTGTGTGTGTGTGTGTGCGCGTGTGTGCAGGCCATGATCCGAGGAGAGCTGGAGGTTCTGAAGGACTGGTGCTATGAGGCGGTAGGTACCCTCACCTGCACCAGCACACTGCAGTCTGGGCTACACACTGATGAGCTGTTCTCCTAACCCCCTCCCTCTCTCCCTCTCTCCCTGCCTCCCAGACCTACAGTCAGATGGCTCACCCCATACAGCAGGCCAAGGCTATGGGGCTGCAGTTCCACTCCAGGATCCTGGACGTGGACAACCTGGACGTGAGTTCACACACACTGGAGGAGCAGGACTCTGTCACACACTCTAACACAGACTGGAGGAGCAGGACTCTGTCACACACTCTAACACAGACTGGAGGAGCAGGACTCTGTCACACACTCTAACACAGACTGGAGGAGCAGGACTCTGTCACACACTCTAACACAGACTGGAGGAGCAGGACTCTGTCACACACTCTAACACAGACTGGAGGAGCAGGACTCTGTCACACACTCTAACACAGACTGGAGGAGCAGGACTCTGTCACACACTCTAACACAGACTGGAGGAGCAGGACTCTGTCACACACTCTAACACAGACTGGAGGAGCAGGACTCTGTCACACACTCTAACACAGACTGGAGGAGCAGGACTCTGTCACACACTCTAACACAGACTGGAGGAGCAGGACTCTGTCACACACTCTAACACAGACTGGAGGAGCAGGACTCTGTCACACACTCTAACACAGACTGGAGGAGCAGGACTCTGTCACACACTCTAACACAGACTGGAGGAGCAGGACTCTGTCACACACTCTAACACAGACTGGAGGAGCAGGACTCTGTCACACACTCTAACACAGACTGGAGGAGCAGGACTCTGTCACACACTCTAACACAGACTGGAGGAGCAGGACTCTGTCACACACTCTAACACAGACTGGAGGAGCAGGACTCTGTCACACACTCTAACACAGACTGGAGGAGCAGGACTCTGTCACACACTCTAACACAGACTGGAGGAGCAGGACTCTGTCACACACTCTAACACAGACTGGAGGAGCAGGACTCTGTCACACACTCTAACACAGACTGGAGGAGCAGGACTCTGTCACACACTCTAACACAGACTGGAGGAGCAGGACTCTGTCACACACTCTAACACAGACTGGAGGAGCAGGACTCTGTCACACACTCTAACACGTCTGTCTGTCTGTCTGTGTGTGTGTGTGTGTGTGTGTGTGTGTCAGCTGGCCATGGGGAAGATGATGGAGCAGGGGCCAGTCCTCATCATCACCTTCCAGGCCCAGCTGGTCCTGGTGATCCGCAACACCAAGGGGGAGGTGGTGGAGGGAAACCCTGTGAGTACACACACACACACACACACACACACACACTCAGCCCAGACCAGGGAGGAGGCCTCCACACACAATTTGTCAAAATAAGTTTCAGCTTAAAGAGTAAAATATTATTATTATATCAGCCTACTGCCTTGGTAATATCAGGACATGTAATGTGTGTGTGCGTGTGTGTTCCCAGTGTATAACTGTACTGTGTGTGTGTGTGTGTTGCAGGAGAAGGTGCTGAGGATGATGTACGTGTGGGCACTGTGTCGGGACCAGGAGGAGCTGAACCCAAACGCTGCCTGGAGACTGCTGGACATCTCTGCCTCCAGCACAGAGCAGATCCTCTGAGAGAGACACACACACACACACACACAGGACATGTCTGCTTCCAGCACAGAGCAGATCTACTGAGAGACAGACAGACACACACACACACACACACACAGGACATGTCTGCTTCCAGCACAGGGCATATGAGAGGGCCATGCTGGGTGTCTGGGGAGAGGGGGAGAGGAGGAGAGGTAGGGTCTGGACTGGAGGACATGCAAAGAGATGACCAGTCCTCCAGTCCTGCTGAACCAGTACCACCTAGTACCCCCAGTTGACACCAGGGGGCAGTAGACTCTAGATGTCTTTATCCAGCTCTCGCTCTCTCTCCCTTGCTGCCCATCCTTCCAGCTCCCCATCAGTCAAACCTCCGGATGTTTATTCCTCTTTGTCTCGTCTCAACTGCTCCTGTCTTCCTCCTCAACAGAGAGGGTCCCTGCAACATCCATACCTCCCTCCCTCCATACCTGTATAGTATGATGGTCCAGTTAATTAATGAAGAATACTAAATGGATAAAGAATATATTTATTACAAAATAAAAATAATCATTTTCTTTAGAGATCATTTTTGGAAAGATAATTGTGTATAATCTTGCTCTACCCACTATCCGTAGGCTTGCCTTAACAAATATTAACATCTTATTATATTTTGGAGGGCAAAGTAGTAGTTGTAATGACCTCAATTAAATGGGGTTAAAATGTTCAACAGCAACCCATTCATTTTGCTATTGGGGGACAATTTGAACCAGTTATTTTATAAATCAAATGCTAGTTTTAGTTTTTCACTGTTGATGACCTTGGAGTTTCTAATGATGCAGAGCCGTGCTTGGATGTGGAATGTTTTAAAACCTTTGTGTAATTTTGTTTTTTTAATTGTGATTTTTTTGGTTTGTTTGCTTGGACAGGAAGCCTCCACTGTAGTCCAGTCATGTGACTCAAGTTTCAACAATGTGCCATGAATTCTGTTAGGTAAAGAGGTACAGAACCAGGAAGCCATGACCAGATTAAGCCCAATGAGCTACCAGCTTCCACAACATGCACACTATTAGATCTGACAAGCATCTGTATAGCTTGCTATAGATTAGTTAAAGTCTTGTGGCCATCTTGTTTTCACCTGTCCCATCTACTGCTCCCTGCTGTCTGTGAGGTTTCTGGGGGGGGGGCGGGGTGAGTTAAACTGATACCACAAGACCCTCTGACTTCAAAACTTTCTCTTATAAGTAGGTTCCAGGACTTAACCCCCTCCCCCACACACACACACAGATTTCAAACCTTCCTGATCATGAAATTGACACCCAGGAGAACTATCTCAACACATCACCTCCACAGACACACATAACCGTTAAGCAGTCAGACCAGAGGCAAACCCCGCCCCTCATAACCGCGGGCCTGCAGCTGCTCCTCTCTGCTCCGTAGATGGATGAGGGACGTTTGTTTCGAAAGCACAACCCAATGTACATCATACACATCTGTGTTTGTTTTCAAAGTGCTCCGTGATTCGAAATTGAATCGATGTGTTGATTGTTGTCTAGGGCTGTATTCTGTGTGTCATTCCCAGTATGGGGGTGGGGGAAGACTGCTGTACCCAGGTGAATAAAAGATGACTGAATACCAACCGATTCCTCTCAGGTCTCCATGGGGGCTCCCAGGGTGTGGTGAGTAGGGCAACATGTGAGTCGCTGTGTTCAGAGGGGGTCGCTGTGTTCAGAGGGGGTCGCTGTGTTCAGAGGGGGTCGCTGTGTTCAGAGGGGGTCGCTGTGTTCAGAGGGGGTCGCTGTGTTCAGAGGGGGTCGCTGGGACAGTTAATTTGATGGGGGGTGAGCTCTGGCGAGAGCAGGAGAGGTGAGAGGAGGAGGGGTGAGGAGAGAGGAGGAGAGGTGAGAGGAGGAGGGGGGAGGAGAGGGGAGGAGGGGGAGAGGAGGAGAGAGGAGGACAGGGGAGAGGAGGAGGGGGGAGGAGAGAGGAGGAGGGGTGAGGAGAGAGGAGGAGGGGTGAGAGGAGGAGGGTGGAGAGGAGGAGAGGTGAGAGGAGGAGGGGTGAGGAGAGAGGAGGGGGGAGGAGAGAGGAGGAGGGGTGAGAGGAGGAGGGGGGAGGAGAGAGGAGGAGGGGTGAGAGGAGGAGGGTGGAGAGGAGGAGGGTGGAGGAGAGAGGAGGGGTGAGGAGAGAGGAGGAGAGGTGAGAGGAGGAGGGGGAGGAGAGGAGGAGGGGAGAGAGGAGGAGAGGTGAAAGGAGGAGGAGGGTGGAGGAGAGAGGAGGAGGGGTGAGAGGAGGAGGGTGGAGAGGAGGAGGGTGGAGGAGAGAGGAGGGGTGAGGAGAGAGGAGGAGAGGTGAGAGGAGGAGGGGGGAGGAGAGAGGAGGAGGGGTGAGAGGAGAGAGGAGGAGAGGTGAAAGGAGGAGGGGTAAGAGGAGGAGGGTGGAGGAGAGAGGAGGAGGGGTGAGAGGAGGAGGGGGGAGGAGAGAGGAGGAGGGGTGAGAGGAGGAGGGTGGAGAGGAGGAGGGGGGAGGAGAGAGGAGGAGGGGTGAGAGGAGGAGGGGGGAGGAGAGGAGGAGGGGTGAGAGGAGGAGGGTGGAGAGGAGGAGGGTGGAGGAGAGAGGAGGGGTGAGGAGAGAGGAGGAGGGGTGAGAGGAGGAGGAGAGAGGAGGGGTGAGGAGAAAGGAGTGTGAGAGTGCTTGTCTCTCTAGCAGACAAGCAGCCCTCCTCATCCTCCCGGATGACATCACCAGCTCTCGTCCTGTGAGCAGACAGGAACAGCGAGCCTCCAGCGAGGGCAGAGAGTGTGTGTGTGTGCGCCTGTACTCTGTATACAGCTACAACAGAGTACACTGTGTGTGTGTTCCGGTATACAGTGATTGATTAGCCAGGTCTGGGTGGAAGGGGAAGCCCTCTCGTTGCTGGTGATTCATGCAGGCGCTCTAGGACTGTCAGCCATGATGGATGATCCCCTACAGGGCTGCAGAGACTGCAGAGTCTCCCCCCTGCCTGCCTCCCCCTGCCTGCCTCCCCCTGCCTGCCTCCCCCTGCCTGCCTCCCCCTGCCTGCCTCCCCCCTGCCTGCCTCCCCCTGCCTGCCTCCCCCTGCCTGCCTCCCCCTGCCTGCCTCCCCCTGCCTGCCTCCCCCCTGCCTGCCTCCCCCTGCCTGCCTCCCCCTGCCTGCCTCCCCCCTGCCTGCCTCCCCCCTGCCTGCCTCCCCCCTGCCTGCCTCCCTCCTGCCTGCCTGCCTCCCCCCTGCCTCCCCCCTGCCTGCCTCCCCCTGCCTACCTCCCCCCTGCCTGCCTCCCCCCTGCCTGCCTCCCTCCTGCCTGGCTCCTGCCTGCCTGCCTGCCTCCCCCTGCCTCCCCTCTGCTTGCCCCCCCCCCGAGATGAGACATCGCACAGGTTTTGTTAGGGGATATTAGTTCTTCTTAAGAGGACATTCTTCCTCAAAGGTTATCCACTCATCTTTTCATAAAGTCTCTCTTATTTAGTGAGTGACACTGCACTTTCCTCATCTGACGTCCTCATCCCTCTCCCTCCCTCCCCCTGCTTCCCCCTGCCTCTCCCTCCCTCCCCCTGTCTCTCCCTGCCTCCCCCTGCCTCTCCCTGCCTTCCCCTGCCTCCCCCTGCCTTTTCCTGCCTGAGAGACAGCGAGAGAGAGAGACAGGGATGTTTGTTTTATGATTGATGATGACAGCGTTCTCAGAAAATATTTATAATTACATGTTGCGTCCCTTCACCGAGGACAGATTTTGGAAACATTGTTTAACTTGAAAATTCATGCCAATTAATCATATTAAATTGAACTAAGAGAGAGAGAGAGAGAGAGAGAGAGAGAGAGAGAGAGAGAGAGAGAGAGAGGAAGGGAGAAAGAGAAAGATCAGACTGAAGCGAGAAGAGGAGAGAATCCATGTTGGACCTCCTCCACCTCCTCTCCTCACCCCCCCTCCTCTCCTCACCTCTTCTCCTCCCCTCCTCTCCTCCCTTCCTCTCCTCACCTCCTCCCCTCACTTCCTCCAGATTGAATCACCCAGACCCCTGAGGCAGGCGTATGGACGGTGTAATTGGCAGGACAGATTCTTTATGAGAATCTGTGAGTGTTCCAAGGGAGACGATAACAATGACAAACCCTGTTTCTATTGATCAGGGAGAGGGGGGCTGTGTCTGGGTCCGGGGGGGGGGAGGGGGTCTGGGTCCGGGGGGGGGGGGTCTGGGGCTGGGGGGGGGGGGGTGTTTGGAGGATGATGTCCTGCCTTCCTGGCTGGGTGTGGATGATTTCTGGAGAAGACCCAGAGCTCACGGCATGTGGATACTGCTGAGGGCAGCAGCAGTTAATGAGATGTTCAACAGAGAACAAGAAGACCTGTCACAGGGTGTCAGGCTGGGACAACTGGAGAGGATTTCTGCTTTCTAAGAAATTGACATTATTTGAAGGTTTATTTAGCCAAACAAAAACAAATGCAAATAATAAGCTGGTGTTTGTGTGCATGTGTGTGTCTTTAAGTGTGTGTGTGTGTCTGTAAGTGTGTGTGTGTATGTAAGTGTGTGTGTGTACGTTAGGAAGTGACGGATGAAGCAGGGGCTGTCTCCCAGAATAAATAGCAGCATTAGTGTTCCTGCCGCACGGAGGTGGGGGGCTTAGCGGAGGATGAAATGTGTAGGCAGGCAGCTGTGGAACCTGGGCTCTGTGTGATGGATGGAGGCTCGTTCTCGCTAAAGCATATTAAAGTCACATCACATGATGAATAGCAGACGTGAGAGTGGAGAGGAGGAGATGAGGGGTGGAAAGGATGAGAGGAGGAGAGGTGGAGCAGGGGAGGAGAAGAGGGCTGTAGAGGAGCAGGGGAGGAGAGTAGGGCTGTAGAGGAGCAGGGGAGGAGGGGTGGATAGAAGGAGGGGGTTTAAAATATTAAAAGAGAGGAAATTAAATTCCAGACAAAAATATCAAACTCAGCCTCACACACACACGCGCACACACACACACTCCTCCTTGCCCCAGGCTTTACTGCAGAGTGATGAAGAGATGTTCATGTTTAATGGTCACCACCACACCCCGCTTTGGCAGTACAGTACCTTGCTGTAGCTCTGTAGAGACTACAGACACACACACAGGTGAGGGTCCAGACTGAGACCTGATCGATACAGTTTTATGTTTTTAGGCCCCACATGAACCTCCTTTGATGATCCCAGTAGGCCAGGAGACTCCTCTGAACAGGACCTTCAACCCCCCTGCGTTCCTATTGGCTCAAGTGCTCCAGGTTCAACCTTTCTGCGTTCCTATTGGCTCAAGTGCTCCAGGTTCAACCTTTCTGCGTTCCTATTGGCTCAAGTGCTCCAGGTTCAACCTTTCTGCGTTCCTATTGGCTCAAGTGCTCCAGGTTCAACCTTTCTGCGTTCCTATTGGTCCAGAGGTGTCTGCTGGCTCCTCCATCAGTGATGTTGTTCATCCCTCGTGTGTTCCAGGTCATCAGTGCTCAGTCATCACACACACACACACACACACACACACACAGGACACACACACCCTGAACAGATGGTGGTGGGTGTAGCTCAGTGGTTAGAGCATTTGGCTGCTGATCAAGCAGTCGCAGGTTCATGTGTACATGTGTTTATGTACACACGTGTGTGCATGTGTGTGTGTGTTTGTGTGTGAGGTTGGTTTTCTCCAGTGAAACTCTGTGGGTAAAATAAATGGGTGAATGAGGCTGGTGAAGTGATGCTGGCTGGCTGGCTGGCTGACTGACTGGTTGACTGGCTGGCTGGTTGGCTGGTTGGCTAGCCAGACCATGACATTCCCTCTCATTAATAGATTTATTATTTCTTTCATTAATTTATGAACATGATCAATCACTTTAAACGTAGGCAAAATGGGAATGCTAATCAAGAGCGCTATCTGAATCAGGCAGGCAACCATGAGACTGTTCTCTGGACAAACTGTCCTCTCCTGTTTCATTTAACTCCCCTTCCATCTCTCTCTTTCCCCCCTCTCTTTCCTTATCCATCTATAATAGTTTACAGTAACAGCTAACTGCTAGCTGGACCAGAGCTAGGTCGCATAGAGAAGTTTGTTTACAACTTTGGTGAAAAATGAAGTCTGATTCTAGATTTCATCACTGTCTTTGCATTTAATTAAAATGAATTTAAAATACCCAATTTAATATGGCTTCTTATTTACATCATTAATCATGCATAGGACATTATTATTGTGTCCTTCAAGTGGTGGATGAGAGATGCATGTTTTCATGTCTCATACAGCGAGGTGAAGTCCTCCATCACCTCCAACAGGAGTTCATCTCAAATCTCCTCACAAGGTCACGCTTTCACCCAGCACTGACTTCCTGTCAAACATAACAGACTTCCTGTCAAACGTAACAGACTTCTTGTCCAAGATAACGGACTAGTTTAACGACCCCCCAAAACAGGCATGCATAATTAACCTGTCATGAATAACTCAAACAAGGCCCGCCCTGCTGGCCTCATTCTGCCAGTAAACATGCCATCTCACATCCTCACCCTCCACCCACCCCTAGCCCCCCAAGGTCACAGCCTGCCTGCCTTCCTACCTGCCTGTCTCCATCACTAAGCCATTAGCCACATCATCCCCTGTCCTGTTGGAATAGAGGGCCTGACTGATCTCTCTGCTGGATTGATCTGGGCTCGTCTATTAGCCCTGAAGGGGTGCAGGTTTAATCAGGAGCACCGACCCGCAGGTGCGGACAGTACTGCAGATCCCTCTGAGCTTGATTGCTCGGGTCTAGTGTCCTGAAAACTGTAGATCTTGGGATCATGGATTTTTAGGTCACTGGTTTAGTCTGTTCATGTCTACACACATGAACTCTCCCGATCGTAAGTGCACACACACACACACACACACACACACACCCTTAGTTTCCTATTAGGTGTGTGGTCATTCGTTCACACACACACACACACACACACCAGCTGCACAGTAATTCTACTGTCCATTAACAGTGTTCACACACACACCAGCTCCACAGTAATTCAACTGTCCATTAATGGCATTTACACACACACACACCAGCCCCACAATAATTCTGCAGTCCATTAACGGTGTCCACACACACACCCACATACACACACATACATACGCACACACACACGCACATACACCCACACACACCCACATACACACACACACACGCACCCACATACGCACACACACACCCACATACACACACACACACACACACACACACACACACACATACACATACACACACACACACACACCCACATACACATACACACACACCCACATACACATATGCACACACACACACACACACACACACACAGGCAGATAGCCCAGGGAGCCACTGGGGGGCAGTTCCATAGAAACACCAAAGCTGATGATGCAGGAGGGTCAGCCAGGAGAGAGCCTGGGATAGAGGCTGGGACCCTGTGGAGGCTGGGACCCTGTGGAGGCTGGGACCCTGTGGAGGCTGGGACCCTGTAGAGGCTGGGTACCTGTAGAGGCAGGGGTTGAGGCTGGGTAAAGGCTGGGGCTAGAATTAAGTTTAAGGCTGGGCAGGGGTTGAGGCTGGGTCTGGGTCTGGGTCTGGGTCTTAGCTCCAGCCCACCACAGTGTGTTCTTGTGTGTTTATGGATCTTTTTTCCATCTGTTGTTTAAATGAGGAAACCCTCATCCTGAGTGAGGAGAGACAGACCTGGAGGAGCCTTGAGGGGGCTGGAGGGGGCTGGAGGGGGCTGGAGGGGGCTGGAAAGGTTAACGAGGTTCTGGAGCAGAGAACACCAGGAGAGAACATGCTCCATACCCACGACAACGCCTTCTACCCAGGGGCCATGGCAACCACAGCCCTCACAACCCATTAACACTGCTATTGATTGGACAAAGCCACCTGCCCACACACACATACACCCTGATGGACACACACACACACACTCACTCACACACACACCATGCTGTTGGCTCCCTGAGAATATTGTTTTAATTAAATTTAACTAGGTGCATAATTGGTGGATATCCAGCATGGTCATCAAGGCTTAACCTTTTACCCTGAGGGCTGCAGAACACCTCTCTTCTCTCCCCCTTCTCTCCCCACTCCTCCCTTGTCACCCTCACTCCCCCCCCCCACCTTGCCCCTCTCCACCCACCTGTGCCCTCAGAGGAAGGAGGGAGGAGAGAGGGGGAGGGCATTACCGTGGCGATGGCCAAAGCAGAAGCCTGGCAGCTTAACGATGGGATGGCAGCAGATGGTCCTGCTGTTCCTCTGTAGGAACTGGAGGGAGGGAGGGAGGGAGGGAGGGAGGGAGGGAGGGAGGGAGGGAGGGGGGAGGGAGGGGAGGGGGGAGGGGGGAGGGGGGAGGGGGGAGGGGGGAGGGGGGAGGGGGGAGGTAGGGATGGAGGGGGAAAATGAACATGTGAATATGAACATGTGAATATGAACATGTGAGAGCATCTGTCTCAGCATCATGTCTCCTCCCAGGGCAGCCAGGAGCAGATCAGCCTCACCAGCCTCGCTGGGACCAGCCCCGCCCGAGGCCAGCCTCGCCCGGGGCCAGCCCCGCCCGGGGCCAGCCTCGCCCGGGGCCAGCCTCGCCCGGGGCCAGCCTCGCTGGGGCCAGCCGCACCAGGACCAGGACCAGGTGGGTGAATGTGGAGAGCCGGGAGAACATGCCCAGCTCCACACAGAAACGCCCGGGAGATTCTAGAAGTCTAGCTGAGCACAGAGGAGCAGAAGACCTCCTCATACACACGACCCTTTCCAAGATATATATATTTTTATGTTAAAGTATAAATTAATTTCCGAATGGACTGATATAGTTGTAAAAGAGACGTAGCTAATGTAGCTTACATTACATTGATAAACTAACGATAAAAGGGTTCAGATCTATTTACTTTACAACTAACCGGCAGGTTTTAACGGAGGGTGTTTACGTTACAGTTTTGTATCATGTTCTGATTGGACGCGCCCGTGAAGTGGGTGGAGGAGCATAGGCGCCTCGCGCACCAGCAGTCAGCGCAGATTTGAGCTGTTCGGAGCGCGCGCGCATATGGAGACACGCAGCCGAGCAAAAGTTTGAAACCTGCTTGAAATTATCTCCGACCTTCTACACGGATACCGATACTAAACAGCCCACCAGTCCAGGTATGTACACAATTTTGACACAATTTGTTTACCGTAACGTTAATTACCATGCCGCTCCGTGTAAAAGCAACGGTTGTTTCCAAAGTTGACCAGCGACACGATACAGAAAGCTGACAATTCAATTCGATGAGTTCATTAAAGTCAAGCTAACGTTGTACAGAAAACAAATATGACATTCTTTTAAATGTTAAGAGTTTAATTTTGCTCACTTTTTGGAAGATTAATCTGTTCTGCTGGTATTTTCTCAGTCGTTTAATCTTCTTGTCAGTTTAGTCAAGAGACAATTGGACAATCATCTTAAGTTTCTTCAGAGTGCGAACATAAACGTTTCTTTAAAAAAATGTTTTTGTGGAGCTAGGGAACACATCGCCTTCAATTGAATTGACTTGGCACCAAAGAATAGTCATCAGAAACTCAACGCAGACCACAACAAATTCGTTTAATATATTATTTGGTTTACTAGTTCTGCTTGCAACTTAATATCGGATGCCCGAAAAGTTTTTTTTGTGCCACCCGAATCAATCATGAAAACATGCGTGCCATGAAAACATTGCGTGGATTAATGAGTCGTTTTACGCATTTGTAAAGTAAATACAGTCAGAGTTGCGGGCTTGTAGCCACTCTGCAGCAGACTCCTGGGCATCCCTGTGGGACGATGGAGCACCTGTAGTTCAGCGGGAATGCACTCAGGAAGAAAATAATGACTCATGTCTCAAACGCTGTACAACACCACCGGGAACAGTACCGGCCAGCGAAACGCCGTTTGCCAAAACTGCTTACTTTGATTTATTCTGCACCTTGAAGCCCGTAGGTTTGCACCGTTAAGTTGGTGGGCCAATGTGCCGTGAAATTATTTTCGACAAGGTGTTGGCTAGAAATGTTGGATTTTCTTCACTTATGTTATAAGCAACCACAGATATCAGACAACCGACATCTGGTAACATGACCATAAACCCGACAAAATAGGTTAATGAAAATAATAACATAGGCCCATTTCTCTTACTGTTTCAACTTGAGTAAAATATATCATAGATCTATAAAATAGATCCCAAATGTAAAACAACCAGCGTTTTAAGCAGCTATTCTATTCTTTGACTGTTGTGAAGGAGATACCGGAACAGTGTGGTATCTCTACTGATATGAGTGGTGCACGGGGGTCTCTGTTACTGGAGACAAATGGTGGGGAGACAAATACCCCCATCCCCCCTCTCGCTCTCTCTCCTCCCCCCTTTCCTCTCCACCTCTCTCCCACCCTCCTTTCTCTCACTCATCATCATCCCCATGGAACTTGCCCCGAAAATCAGTGCCTTACAGTATGAAGTGAGAGAGGGTGGGGGAGAGGGAGAGGGGGGAGAGAGACACAATTACAAAGAGAGAGAGAGAGAGAGGGGGAGGGGGGGGAGAGTCAAGAGCCAACTATGGAGAGCTTTGTCGTAATTATGTTGCATTGAGTTTCCCGTGCTAATGAATTAGCAAAGCCTTGCTGTGTGTCAGTAATGTGAGTGTGTGTGTGTGTGTGTGTGTGTGTGTCAGTAATGTGTGTGTGTGTGTCAGTAATGTGTGTGTGTGTACAGTGTGTGTGTGTGTCGGTAATGTGAGTGTGCAGTGTGTTTGTGTGTGAGTGTGTCAGTAATGTGAGTGTGTGTTTGTGTGCAGTGTGGTGGCTGTGCGGGTGCAGGTCTGTGTCTGAACACTTGTAAGGAGAGGAGAGACACAGGAAACACAAGACCAGGGAGATGAACTCTCATCAAGTACATCCACCTGTGTCAATCTGGTCTGAACACACTTCCTGTGTGTGTGTGTGTGTGTGTGTGTCTTGCGCGCGCGCAGTAGCAGGGTTATAACACAGCCTCCTCCGCGCGTGCTGTTGTGGTTGATCAGTGAAGAGGGGTCAGCTCGTCACAGGGCGTGGGCTGGGATTGGCTAACTAGGGTTTCCATTTCCTGGCCAAGGCTTCTCTTCAAATATTCATCCTCCCATAATGCACGCCATGTAGTGACTGACACAGGGCCTCTTATCCCTGCTTCAGGAGGAGGGGGGGGGGGGGGGGGGGGGGGAGGCAGACAGGGTTGTTGGACCAGAATCTGCTGACTGAGAATGGAGGTGTTGTTAAGCTGTCCTTTCTCTTTCATTACAACCTCTCTCTTCCTCTCCTCATCACCTCTCTTCCTCTCCTCATCACCTCTCTCTTCCTCTCCTCATCACCTCTCTCTTCCTCTCCTCATCACCTCTCTTCCTCTCCTCATCACCTCTCTTCCTCTCCTCATCACCTCTCTCTTCCTCTCCTCATCACCTCTCTTCCTCTCCTCATCACCTCTCTTCCTCTCCTCATCACCTCTCTCTTCCTCTCCTCATCACCTCTCTATTCCTCTCCTCATCACCTCTCTCTCTGCTTCTGTGTGAAGGCTGGAACCACCTTCACGCACACCTCCAGCACCCTAGCCGCACCCCTACCCCCCCCCCCCCCCCCATACACACACTAACCTTCACCCTCCATACACACACACACCCCTCTAAAAGCCCAGGGTTCAATATCCCCCTTTCTCCAGCCCAGCCTCAGTATGATTACACCCCCCCCCTCACACACACACACCTCCCTAATCCGTTCTTTCCTGGCTGTGTGGATGTGGACAGTCAGCAGAGAGGACGACTGGTTATTAACCTCCGTCCTCATCCCTCATTCAGACCTCATCCTTTCATCCTCAGGCAAGCTTCAGCGAGGTGGTCAGAGATTAGAAAACATGTCTCCCGTGAGCTATCTGCCTTCAGATCTCTCCTGTGTGCTCTTTTCCCCATCCCTGACTGGGATGTATTGTGTTACTCGCTGCCTCTCTGTTCGCTAACCTTCCGGGTCTTTCCTTTGACAAGTGGAGGGAGCGGAGAGTTTGTGCTGACTCGGAGGGGGGGGAGGAGGGGGGTGGGGACAGGCGGACCGGCGCGTGGTGTGTGTGGAGTGTAAATATGGCCGCCCTGTCCTCACTGGCCGATGTCATCACAACTCTCGTTGTGACACACACACACACACACACAGGAGGTTAGAGCTGTCTCTCTCTTTCTCTCTCTCTTACTCTCTCTTTCGCTCTTTATTTTGCTCTCTCTCTCTCTCTCTCTCTCTCTCTCAATATCTCTCATTTTCCACCCAGGCTGTCCCCCCCCTCCCCCAGGTACACCCAGGCTGTCCCCCCCCCTCCCCCAGGTACACCCAGGCTGTCCCCCCCCCTCCCCCAGGTCCTCCAGGTCAGTATTCTTCTTCGGTGGTGTCTCCTCGTCCCTGCAGCTCTGTCTGCTGACCCTGCAAGTCTGTCAACAGCAGAGCTCCCTGGACAGACACACTCCCCTCTCTGTCAACAGCCCCGCCCTCCACCCCCACCCCCCCCCGCCCTCCACCCCCACCCCCCGCCCTACACCCCCACCCCCCCGGCGCCCTACAACCCCACCCTCCACCCCCACCCCCCCCGCCCTCCACCCCCACCCCCTACACCCCCGCCCTCCACCCCCACCCCCCGCCGCCCTACACCCCCACCCTCCACCCCCACCCCCCCGGCCCTACACCGCCTCTCTGTCTGTCTCTCTCTCTTTCTCTCTCTTTCTGTATGTCTCTCTCTCTCTGTCTGTCTCTGTGTCTGTCTCTCTCACACTGTCTCTCTGTCTCTCTCTCATGTGATACCTAGACTGTGCTCGGCAGGATCAGTGTTTTGGTTTTATTAGAGGAAGGTTTAATTGCTGGATTGTATCTGTGATCCTGTAGAATGACTGACAGTCAGGTTCATTAGGGCTGGCCAGGATTAGGCTGGGCACTGCAGGGAAGGAATTTATTGACTTTAATTTTTTATCTCTGAGGTGTCTCTCTGGCATGGGAGTGCGACCTCACATTCTTTCTCCCTCTCTTTTACTTGGGACTGCTTGTATATGCTCTGTGTGTGTGTGTGCACGCAAGTATATTGACTGTGTGTGTGTAAGTATAAAAATAGAACTTCTTAGTGTGGTAGCTGCCTTTGGTATTAAAGGGTCTGTTTGTTTCGCCTTCCAAGGTGACCTGGTCGGAGGTACCTTCATTAGCCGGCCACACTCTGCTGGCGACCCTCTGATGTGTTGAATGAAATCAAACAAACACCAAGCTATCTCCACCATCATGTGGTTCCATCAACACCCTGCAGTGATGGATGGCTCCTGCCCAATCTCTGAGGCTGCTGTGACACAGTCCCTGTGCTCATGCATCCTCTCCCTTCGTTAGAGGAAAATATTCGCTTTTTATCTGAGGCTGAGCCAGACTGGTAAATTGATCCTCTGGCCTTTTCTTCAATTCCACTCGATCTTTATAAGCACCCAGTTGGAAAGGGTAATTCAATTCCGAGCAGTCCTGGGAGAGCTAGGGGACATGTAGTCTTCTGGAGGGGGACACATTTCTCTCCCTCCCTCCCTCCCTCCCTCCCTCCCTCCCTCCCTCCCTCCCTCCCTCCCTCCCTCCCTCCCTCCCTCCCTCCCTCCCTCCCTCCCTCCCTCCCTCCCTCCCTCCCTCCCTCCCTCCCTCCCTCCCTCCCTCCCTCCCTCCCTCTCTATTGTGTCTGCTGTAATGTGTTCTGGAGAAGAGCCTTATCAGTGGAGGATAGGAGTGTGTGTTTGTGTGTGTGTGGCAGGGCTGAGATGAAGACTGATACCTGTCTGAAGTGTGTGAGGAAGTGTCCAGAAGGACTGGAGAGGGAGAGGGGGGAGAGGAGAGGAGAGGAGAGGAGGGGAGGGGAGGGGAGGGGAGGGGAGGGGGAGGGGAGGGGAGGGGAGAGGAGAGGAGGGGAAAGGGGGGGGGGGAGGAGAGGAGAGGAGAGGAGGGGAAGGGAGAGGGGGGAGAGGAGAGGGGGAGGGGAGGGGAGGGGAGAGGTGGGGAGAGGTGGGGAGAGGTGGGGAGAGGGGGGAGAGGGGGAGGAGAGGAGGGGGAGAGGGAGGGGAGGGGGAAGGGGGGAATGAGCAGGAAAATAAGCTGAGCAATCTATTTGTCCTCCCTCGCACACACACACACACACACACACACAGGCACACACACACAGGCACACACACACACACAGGCACACACAGTGCTGACCACCAGGGAGTGCTGGGAGGGTGCTGTTCTGTGGCGGTCAGTCTGTGTGACAGACAGACAGACAATGTTACCTTCACAGTCCTGGAGAGAGAGCAGACACCATGGAAACTAAACATCTTTACCTGGAAACACCTGTCTAGCCTGGAGGACTCACACACACACACACACATTTTCTCTTCCTCCTCTGGGATCTGTAGGTCAGAGGGAGGTGAAGCCAATATCAGCAGCAACTCAAACACAGTGAGACGACTTTGAACTTCAGAAATCAAAGCTTTTTCTTATAGGTGGTTTGGGAAGCTCACTGGAACATGTGATTAGATGGATGTTTCCTCTCCAGGTGAATTCGATCTGATTGAACGCTAGCTAGCTATTGTAGTCCTCTGTCTCTGTCTCTCTCTCTCTCACACACACACACACACACACACACACCCTGCAGCAGCACAGGAATGTCACAGCTTTACTGAGTGAGGGTTAGAGAGAACATTCATTGCTGAGATCAGTAACAGGAAGATACTCTATTGTTTTATCTGTCTTTATGACTCTCCTCCACTTCTTCTTCTCACAACGTGTGTGTGTGTGTGTGTGCGTGTGTGACAGAGGGACTCCCAGTGTATCGCAGCTTGCCAGCCTCTGTCTGTCTGCCTGCGTGTGTGTGGTGTGTGCGTGTGTGTGTGTGTGTATGCTGTGTTGTAAAAGTGTGTGTGTGTCCTACAGAAGTGCCATCTGTCTCAGGCCCGTTGGTCCTGCCCTGGCTGCTGGACAGGCCACTGTTGCTAGGCAGCGCTCTCCCCTGCACCCCCGTCAGGGGAAACACATCACCTTGCAAAGTTATCACACTGTCCACCCTGGTACACACACACACACACACGCACACACACCCTCAAGCTCTGCTCTAATGTCTCGTGTTCCAGTGTTTCCCGCAAGGGTTAGAGGCAGAGAGAGGCAAAGAGAGGCAGAGAGAGGCAGAGAGAGGCAGAGAGAGGCAGAGAGAGGCAGAAAGAGGCAGAAAGAGGCAGAGAGAGGCAGAGAGAGGCAGAGAGAGGCAGAGAGAGGCAGAGAGAGGCAGAGAGAGGCAGAGAGAGGCAGAGAGAGGCAGAGAGAGGCAGAGAGAGGTAGCCAGGCTCTGAGGCCTCTGACTCTGACTCTAGAGAAACACAGCGAGATGAGAGGGAACTGAATAAACAAGAGAAGGTGACAGAGGTGTAATTTGAAACGAGAGTTTGAAAGAGAAAGAGACATAGTGAGGGAGAGAGAGAGCGAGGGAGAGAGAGATACTGAGGGAGAGAGAGAGGGGGGTGGGGGAGGGAGGTACAGCATAAATGAGAGAGAGAGAGAGAGGGGGGTGAATGAGAGACAGATTCATTGGTACATCTTCACCAGTGGAATAGTGCCAATATTTGACCCAAAATTGAAGGTTGATACTTTAGAAATGTTTTGAAGGTTAGTCAACAATAGACGGATGTCAAAACTGCTGATCTTTTCAGTGTTCCCATCTAGGGGAGAGAGGAAGATATACAGGTAGGGCGAGAGAGGGAGATATACAGGTAGGGGAGAGAGGGAGATATAGAGGTAGGGGAGAGAGGCAGATATAGAGGTACAGCCAGACAACAATGCTGGGCAGAGGACAGGTAAAGGCATCCAGCAGTCCTCATCCCTCTCAACTCCAGTCAAGTTTTTCACAGGTTTCTCTCCATGCTCCTGTCCTCTCTCCATCCTCCCCTCCTCTCTCCATTCTCCCCTCCTCCCTCTCTCCATCCTCCCCTCCTCTCTCCATTCTCCCCTCCTCCCTCCCTCCATCCTCCTCTCTCCATTCTCCTCTCCCCAACTTTTCTCAACTCTACTTTCCTCTTCATCTTCCACTTTCCATTTTCAATCCTCCTCTCCTTTCTGTCCTGTCCTCTTCCTGGTCATAAGGCCTGCACTATCCATCCATCCCTCCTCCTTCCCCCCTCCTCCCAGCTCTCCCCCCTCCTCCCAGCTCTCCCCCCTCCTCCTGGTCATCAGGTCAGTAGTCAGGATGTGATCTCCCCGCTCGTTTCATCTCTCTGGGACTGCATCCGCTCGCACTGAGAAGTGTTCCATTATTCATGAGGAGTTATTTAATTCCTCCATGACTTATTCTTTCACGGAGCGAGGGAGCAGTCATGTGAAAGGCCTGCCTAACGGATGAGTGTGCCTTGTGGAGTATCGGTGTTTATAGGCTTGTGTTCATTAGCGCTAATGTTGCTATAATACCTCGCTAACGACTCGGCCAAATGAGCCTAATCAGGAAGCGTCAGAGAGCCTCAATGCAGCCAGGAAATGGCAGGATGTCATTGTTAGTTATTGTGTGTGTTGGGTAATGGGGGAGGGGGGAGGTTGTGGGTCAATCTAATGAAACAGGACCCCTCAAGTTCACATTTTTTCTCATTGATGGAAACTTTGACTCCAACACTGGTTCCAGGCTCTCTCTCTCTCTTTCTCTCTCTGTATGTCTGTCTCTCTCTCTCTCTCTCTCTCTCTCTTTGTCTGTCTGTCTGTCTCTCTCTCTCTCTCTCTCTCTCTCTCTCTCTCTCTCTCTCTCTCTCTCTCTCGTGTGTGTGTGGCCTCCAGTAAGGTTCCTGTCCAGTAGCAGGCTGGGAGATGTTGGATGTGAGTTTTCTGACTGCGTTTCATGTCTCATTTGCTTTCAGGGAGAAGACCAGAGGTCAAGAACCAGTCTGGACTGAAGAGCAACACAGTGTTCTGCTGTCCCCTACCAGACAGACACGCAGACAGACAGACACGCAGACAGACAGGCAGGCAGACAGACACGCAGACAGACAGGCAGGCGGACAGACAGACACGCAGACAGACAGGCAGGCAGACACGCAGACAGACAGGCAGGCAGACAGACACGCAGACAGACAGGCAGGCGGACGGGTGAGACGCTGCAGGAAAACGGCTTATTTAGCAGCCGGCACTGGCTTTTCCACTGTCAACACTATTGATCCACTGGCATTCTGATCGGACTGGCTGTTCACTCTGATTTATTGTCCACAGGGCGACACACGCACACACGCTCCCTGGTCTCGTCAGGTCCTTTATATAGCCTTGCTCTCTCCTGTGGCCTTGCTCATTAGCATACGACACACAGACTCCTGGGTAACGAAGTCCCATCTGCACAGCTCCACCCCCCCGCTGACACGGCTGCTGTGGTCACCAGAGCCGGCCTGTGTCCACAAGCCCTGGCTGGTGCTGGTGTCATGTCCAATCTGGACACTGCATGCTGATCTGTGTGTGTGTGTGTGTGTGTGAGTAACGTGGTGCGACTGGGACAGACACACTCACCCAGTGAGCAGCGCCTGCAGGGCGAGCATGGAGGACTAGGGTGTGAACAGTCTGCTCTGTCTGAGTCTCAGGAGTGTGTGTGTGTGTGTGTGTGTGTGTGTGTTGGTCTAAAACGTTGTCATTGGTCATCAGTACTGGACAATCTGGACCTGTTATTCAGAAACTGACCAAGATAGATCCACTTCCTGCTGTTCTTCCTGTTACCAAGTATTCCTGCCGCCCTCCTGTCCTGTACCTGTCGCTGTACAGGTTCCCCCAGCCAACTGTCCAATCAGTTTGTGATTCTACCATCCTGTCACTCAGCCATCCTATCAGCATACACCTCCCGCCCCAACCATCCAATCAGCATACACCTCCCGCCCCAACCATCCAATCAGCGTGCAGTGTCCAGCCGTTGGCCCCCGTGGAGGATGAGCGATGCCCCCACCCTGGAGTACGAGCTGCTCTCCCCGGGCACTTCCCTGCCCGGGCCTCGGGGGTCCCCCTCCCTGGGGGGGGACGCGGAGCAGCACACGGCCCTGGCCTTTGTGGGGCTCCTCATGTTGTTCCTGGTCTTCCTGCTTGTGAGGTGCTTCAGGATCCTGCTGGATCCCTACAGCCGCATGCCCTCCTCCTCCTGGAGTACCCACAAGGAGGGACTGGAGAGGGGCCAGTTCGACTACGCGCTGGTGTAGGAGGGGGATGGGGGGGGGGGGGAGGAGTGTGGAGGATCAGGGGTGAGGAGAGGAGGATGGGAGATGGTGGAGTCAGTCGTGTCACATCCCTGGCCCCTCACAGCCCAGCTACTGGGGTTGTTAAACACCTCTCCTGACAGCTTCTGTAATGTTGTACCCTACCAGATGGTCCCACTCACCTGTACGGTGGCCTGTCTAGATCAAACACCTGCTGTCATATTTCTATCTCCAAACAGGAGATGATATGATTTGGTTTACACAAGCAGCTGGCCCTTTAAAGAACCCAACTCGTGGTTATAGCTCTAGAGTTTAGAGTTCTAGCTATGTGTATTTGTGAATGTTAGATGTCTGTGTAACTCTAAAGCCATCTCTGCATTGTATTCCACCTTCCTACATGGTGTCTCGTGTCGTGTTTTTTTCTGATAGCTCTCGTCAGCCTGACAGCCTAGGTGAGTTGTACTGTACCAACTGCAAACCTTTTAGTACAAACCAGAAATGCTTTATTTTTCTATTCCGACTCGAGTTTGGAGTCTCCTTTTGCTAACGTATGCCTTCACTCTGGTTTGAGGCTTTGATTGTTATCTTTGATCTGTGGTGTTAAAACTAGCCTGGGCTTGTAGAAGGGCTGGCCGAAAGAGCAGAGATGTTTTGTGTTTTCAAGATTTGTAAGTAGATATTTTTCCTAACTGCTTTGTTTTTGCCGAGTTGGGTTGTTTCTGTGAAATAAAATGTGTTTTTTCCCCTCTCTCTCTCTCTAATTAGTGTTTGTAATTTCCTGAGTGAGGGCAAGTGTTAGATTGGGGACATTCTTCATCCAGGAGAGATGATCGATAAAACATCCCCCAGATTACTGGCCTTTCATCACCTCAGTGAGGCTGTAATGAACCCTGGAGATCACGGGACTGGGGCAATTAAACACAAACACAGCCAGGTAAAAATATAACCCACAATACTTTTTATTGTCATTTATGTTTTCTGAAGGAGAAAAAAAGTCACAAAATAACCAGTCAATTTGCAGGGATTGTGATTGTGGTCACCCTGATTGATGCAAGCGCCACAGGGGTTAATGTGAACTAACACACTTAAGGCTTTTAAAACAGTGGACATCCTCGCAGATTAGATTTCTAGTGATTCGCGAGGGATCTGGCGGACATTGTGAGATTACAACGATTGTCGTGGCAACCGATAGGTGGTTTTACTGCTACGTCACACTCCGTACTGCACATGCTTTCTAAAAACGTTCAAATGTTTCAGGTTTGACACTGAAGCTAAGATACAGTATACACACATAACATTCTCTTTTTAACATGTAGTGGCAAATAAAAAATAAAAAACAGAGTCAAAACAATAAAGATACGAAGTATACAAAACTCCCATGTTAGACAAAATGGTTATGATATAAATATAGGAGAAGGCCTAGTGACAGTGCTGTAACCATGGATACTCAGAACCAGAGCTGACCACAGCACCATGGATACTATAATGAGATGGGCGCGTGTTTGCGTTGATCCGTATTCTGGTTACCATGTCAACCTCCCAACACTGTACAGAGGCTGACAACATAGAAACACATCCCATAGAATGAACACCAGCTCCTCTGATAGAGGTGAGGCCAGAGCACCAATGAATATCACCCTGACTAGTAATTCTATCGAGTCGTATTTCTACCTCACCCTTGACACCGTTAGCTAGTATTGTGTGCTCTGGACGGACCGTTATTGAGACAGGTACACAGTGGTTATAAAGGCCAGTTCACTCCATCGCTTTGCGCGTCGGACGAGCAACAGAGCGCCGTTTGGAGCATGAGCAGGCCTGGTTCACACTACTGCGCATTTGTACGGACTGTGCGTAGCTTAATTTTTCAATACCGTCCTTAACGTACGACTGCGTTTGACGCCGTACATTTTCTAAATGACAGCGTGCGGGTTTTACCTGGGTAAAAGTTAAAGAAAAAACTTCTATAGCCTAACCAATCAGTTAACACAGATGTTTCACAATTTATGCACATTTCTTTATCAGTAATGTAAAACAACAATTTGGAGCACCAATTTGTAAAACTGCGTGGACAGATCCGCAAAAATATGCTGTAGGATGCTAGCTAGGCTGTTCTGTAGCAGTCTCAGGCAACCACCCACGTCACGACCGGTTCGCTAACACCAGCTTCACCGAACCAACTCGTTTGAACACGCTAGGCCTTTCGGGAGCTTACAAGTTATTTGGTTTGTCAGCCTGGTGTTCATGAGAACGTACATCAGAAAATCAATCTACATTTCACTTAAAAATATACAATTTAATTTTCAAGAAGCGAGTTTGATAATATTGGTTTTCAGCATCGAGACATTACAAAAGACAAACACCAAACGAGAAAAAAAACTAAACGTCACTTTTGCAATCGAGATTCAAGACTGCATTTCCTTTGTACAGCGAAAGAGATGGAATTAACTAGCACCTTTTTCTTCTCTTTGAGAAAAAAAACATTGACAGTTGACCTGAAGGATTACCTGTCTGTAGTGAGGTCTGCTGTTCACCCCTGTGTGTGTGTGTGTATGTGTGTGTATGTGTGTGTGTGTATAAATATCCCAACCTTCAATAACTGACCAGACTTAAGTGTACCATGTTATAGTGGATTAGATATTTACTCCAGCTGCGCTCTCCTGGGTGGGTGTTGGTTAACCCAGGAGTCATAGGATTCGAACCCCGAGTCAGCGCACCAGGTAACAGCAGTGATATGAAACTGGCTGACTGGGGTTGAACCAAAGAACAGGGTTCACTGTGTGTCAGAGTCCCTTGTTTTAGTTCGAAGAGCAGTTTTAGTGCCTGATCGAACTTAAGCACCCTAAAAATGTCCCGTATGAGGAAGAGAATGTTTGATCTTAACCACTAAGCTGCTGTCTGAATCCTCACATCCTAATCATTACATTCATTCCTTTGGCAGATTTTACCCAGAGCAACATACAGGAGGATTTGAACCTGTAATCTCCTTATCTGCAGTTAAATGCTGTAACCGCTAAGCTATACCCATCCCAACCACCCCCTAAACTACCACCCTCACTGCAGGTGCATAAGATCGGGTCCTGTGGCTTAGGAGGTGGCTGGGGTGCTCTGAGGGGCGCTGGCGCCCTCTACTGTTAGGAAGAGGTACTACAACAGATCTGCAAACCCATGAGGTAATGGATGACAGCGCTCACACACACACACACACACCAGGGAATCCCTGCCTGTCACTGCTTAACGATGACGGGTTGGAACACGTCCCTAGATTGTCTTAAAATGCTAAACCTGAAACTTTGTGTAAATTTTGCAGTCCTTCGTGTGAACATTTTCAAACAGTACAAATACGTTAAAATGACATGTCACAAAAAAAATTATATACTGAGCAGAGTGGGGAAAAACACAAACGTTTGACTTTCTCTCCCCACAACATGTGATTGGCCGGAGGAGATGGGGGCTTTGGACGACCCAGTGTTGCCAAGGTTACCAATACCACACTGGGTTACTACATTGGGGGAGAGAGGTGTGTGTGTAGGGGGGGTGGGGTGGATGTCGTTGGGATGAGAAATACAAAAACCATAAACAAAACAAAACAACAAGGTCAACAACTTATTAGATTGGGAGCTGGGGAGGTTTCAGTCTTAGCCCCTACCCAGGTTACTGTGTGTGTGTGTGTGTGTGTGTGTGTGTGTGGGGGGGGGGGGGGCATGGGTGGAGGAGGAGGGGGATCGTGGGTGGGGGAGAGAGGGATCAGGTGAGGGGCAGCTCAGTGCAGGTGGATGTCGAGCTTGATGCGGAGGGCGTCTCCGATCTCCCCCAGCAGGTAATCCTCATCGTGCTCCGCCTCCATCTCTCTCAGGCGCCGCGGCCCGAACAGCGGCACGCTGGCGATCTCCAGGCGATACGAGCCGGCCGCCGGAACCTTCCGGCCCAGACGCAGGACGCTGGTCCCATCTCGCCGCTCCGTCAGCCGGAAGTGCTCGGCCTGGTTGCC
This sequence comes from Hypomesus nipponensis, assembly GCF_054491055.1. Classification (NCBI taxonomy): domain Eukaryota; kingdom Metazoa; phylum Chordata; class Actinopteri; order Osmeriformes; family Osmeridae; genus Hypomesus; species Hypomesus nipponensis. The sequence goes on along the minus strand of NC_140376.1, from coordinate 1,097,761 downwards.
GCGGGTGATGACGTAGCGGATGTGGCGCTCCAGGGGCTGCAGGGCCGGGAGGAGCTCCAGCAGGGGCTGCTGCTGCAGCAGGGAGGACACACTCAGGTTCATGGGGATGGAGGACTGGATGTCCACGCTGGCCATGCTCACGTCCTGGGGGGAGAGAGGGGAGGGGGGAAGGAGAGGAGGTGAGGACACTGTGGAGGTGGGAGGGGCAAGATGAGAGTTGAAAGGAAGAGAGATGCAGGGAGGGGGAGAGAGAGAGCTGTACCTGGTTGAGCTCGTTCTCCCCGGCATGGCGCCGGTGGCGTGCGTTCTTGCTGGCGTCTCCGTTGATCTTGCACTCGTAGCACGCCTCAGGAGACAGGCTGTCCTCACCATCACCCTCACCCTCACCCCCAAACTGGCCCTGGAAGCCGGCCCCTGTTATACAGTGTCTGCACACACACACACACACACACACAGACGTGATGATGTGTCCTGATCCATGTGTCCTTGAGAGAGAGCGTGTGTGTGTGTGTGCCTCACCCCTGCCCCGCCCGGTAGTAGCCCCCAGGACAGCCACACAGGTATCCCCCGTCAGTGTTGGAGCACCCGAAGCTGCAGGGGTTGTTGCCTTGGGAACACTCGTTGACGTCCTGGCAACCACCCGCGCCCTGCTCAAAGTCGAAGCCGGACGGACACACACACTTGAAGCTGCCCAGCGTGTTGTAGCACGACGCAGAGCCACACATGCTCCCTCCAGAACACTCGTTCTCATCTGAGGGAGAGAGAGGAGTCAGGGTTGTGTTAGGGTTAGGGTTGTGGTCGTGGTCAGGGTTGTGGTTGTGGTCAGGGTTGTGGTCAGGGTTGTGGTTGTGGTCAGGGTTGTGGGCTGTACTCACCCACACACTGGTTCCACTGGTAGTGCTGTACGTATCCCTGGGGGCAGCCGCAGCGGAACCCTCCCAGCATGTTCTGACAGCCATGCTGGCAGCGGTGGTTAGAGCCACACTCATCCACATCTAAACAGGAAACACGTTAGAGCCACATGATGGAAAGAGGCTACTGGTGCATTGATGGAACAGTTTAAGCCAAATGTTTGTCAGTATAGGCGTGTTGACCTGCTGTGCTGCGCTGCACTATGTCATGTACACATGTATGTTTAGGTGATCAGATTCAACCCCGCCACTAAGCTCAGAAAGGTTATTCTCTAGTATGTGGGACCACTGGCGTTTGAACCTGTGTTCGTAGGTGATATTGTGGATTATGTCTTTGTACATTTTTCTTGTACTTCTGTTTTACTGTTTGTGTTTTGGACCGTGTCCTGAATAAAAAGGTTATTGATTGATTGATTTGATTAATTCACCTTCACAGACACGCCATTTAGCCTTACTATACATAAGGGGGAACTAATATATTCAAATATATATATCTTAAAAGTAATCTGTTCAAATTGTATATTATCAATTCATAATTTGACAATTAAAAGACGATTTTTTCTGAAATAAACCTTTCAACCTGGCCTATTCAGTTTGTGTTGGAATGTGAAGTTAAATGAAAAAATCCCCGTTTGACACCCTATCAGAATGTTTCTGCATCAGTTGTTGCGAGGAAAAATGCTACGCAGCTCTCTCAGCTAATTTCCATTGACAGTAAATTGACCAATCATATCTTCCCTCTAAATTGGTGGGCTTTGTTATCGCTAACTTTGTGACAAGTTGTGGGGAACGCGATCACGAGCTAATAAACTAGCTAACGTAACGTTAGCTTGTTCGTTCACTTCACAATGGAAGCCGCGAGTAACGTTCCCGCTTGTGAGGACGACATTGTTTCTCATTTGTTATATACGCCGTTTTCAAGGTTAACTTTTGATGAGAAGGTGGAGTTCATTGGCAAAGGAAGACCTACACCAGAAAACCAAAGCTCATCAAAGGTAAGCCATGTTACTTAAAAACCTTTCGGCTGCCGTGCCAACTGATTTTATTCCTGGCTGCCGTGCCACTGTTTTGTAGCCCTAGCCTAGCCTATATGTTATAGTGTTTGTTATAGTGTGCAGAATGACGGGTCAATCTCTAGGCTAAATGTATCAACGCCACGTCATTAAGCACAATTACCGTAAATAGTGCCGCAAAGGCTGTCTCAAATAGTGCGTACTGACCAACACATTTTCATGTCGACCTAACGTTGTGTCGCCGCTGTATCGTGTTTTTTCCGACGAGTAATTGGTGTTAGAGGGCCAACGGTTTGCTACTGTTATTCATACACATTCACAGAAACACATTTTTACCAACATTTAGCCTTACTATTCAGCTGTGTATGAGTGTGTGTGTGTGTGTGTGTATGTGTGTGTGCGCGTGTGTGTGTATTGTCCTCACCCTCACACTCCAGTCTGGTGGTGTCCAGGGAGAAGCCTTTAGAGCACTCACAGTTGAAGCTCCCAGGTGTGTTGAGACATGAAGCACGAGACCCACACACACTGTTCTGCCCCGCACACTCGTTGTTGTCTACACACACACACACACACACACACACACACACTCATGGTTATGGACCTCGCTCACCATATCAGACAAGTGTTCTTACTTTATACGACACATCAGTCACTGTAATCATACTTCACACAGTTTGTAATTATAACATCTTGACACCATGTTTGATTTCACGGCTGGTGACCGTGGTGGTCGTGGTGGTGTGAGGCGTGTTGCCCACCGATGCAGGCGGTCTGGTGTTGGGTGAACCCTGGAGGACACTTGCAGGTGAAGCCTCCGATGGTGTTGACACACAGGAACTGGCAGTTATGCTGCTTGGAAGAACACTCATCCAGATCTGTGGAAGGGAGGAATGAATACATGAGGGAATGATGGGACATACGAGTGAATCGTGGTTTAAGGTTTATGAATACATGAGGGAATGGATGGACAGGTGAGGGTTTAGGTGCCGTTCTAAGGGGTGTGTGTGTGTATCTGCTGGATTCTCTGATTGGTTGGTTTCCTGCGAGGTGACTCACCTTTGCAGGTCTTGCCGTCAGGCTGCAGGGTGTAACCTCGCGGACACGAACACAGGAAGCTGCCCTCTGTGTTCTTACACAGGAAGTTACACGGCTTGGGAGACTGCGAGCACTCGTCCATGTCTGACAGGAAACAGGAAGTAAAGATTAGAATATCCTGATACATATCTGATCATCAGAGAGAGAGAGAGAACAAAACAGAGACAGACAGGCAGGCAGAGAGACAGGTAGACAGAGAGACAGGCAGGCAGAGAGACAGACAGGCAGGCAGGCAGAGAGAGAGAGAGAGAGAGAGACAGGCAGAGAGACAGGCAGAGAAACAGGCAGGCAGGCAGAGAGAGAGAGACAGGCAGAGAGACAGGCAGAGAGACAGGCAGAGAGACAGGCAGAGAGACAGGCAGAGAGACAGGCAGAGAGACAGGCAGAGAGACAGGCAGAGAGACAGGCAGAGAGACAGGCAGAGAGACAGGCAGGCTGGTACCGATGCAGGCAGTGCCGGTGTAGTCCGTGGAGTATCCAGTGTTGCAGTGACAACGGAAGGAGCCGATGGTGTTGATACACTGTCCGTTCTTGCATAGGTCTGGCATCACCTGACACTCATTAATGTCTGTGGGGGAGGGGAGAGGGGTTAGAACAGTAACACACACAGTACAGTACACTACACACACACACACCCAGTCCCCCCCTCACCTCTGCCGTCGGTGGTGTACCCAGGCCCCAGGGGGCACATCTTCTTGTAGAGCACGGTTCCTGGTAAGGGGCAAAGCTCACACTGCGGGCCCCAGCCGCGCCCCACGTTACAGCAGCACTCAGACTTGGTGACGCTCCGCCGGTTGGTGGACGACTGCTGGCACATGGTCTGCAGGACCTCGCTGAAGCAGAAGCCCTGCCGGTTATCTGCAGCACAGGACACACACGTTAACATGGCTGGGTCTGGACAAGTGTTTTCATCTGAAAGTCACGCACACTGCATGTAGAAACCAGGAATTAAACACTTCTGGTATTCATGACTGTGTATGCTACGTGTGTGTACTGTGTGTAGGTGTTAGTGTGTATGTTAGGTGTGTGTGTATGGTAGGTGTGTGTGTGGTAGGTGTGTGTGTATGGTAGGTGTGTGTGTGTATGATAGAGGTGTGGTAGAGGTGTGTGTATGATAGAGGTGTGTGTGTATGATAGAGGTGTGTGTATGATAGAGGTGTGGTAGAGGTGTGTGTATGGGAGGTGTGTGTGTGTATGGTGTGTGTGTGTGTATGGTGTGTGTGTGTGTATGGTAGGTGTGTGTGTGTGTGTATGGTAGGTGTGTGTGTATGGTAGGTGTGTGTGTGTATGGTAGGTGTGTGTGTATGGTAGGTGTGTGTGTATGGTAGAGGTGTGTGTGTATGGTAGAGGTGTGTGTGTATGGTAGAGGTGTGTGTATGGTAGAGGTGTGTGTGTATGGTAGGTGTGTGTGTGTGTATGGTAGAGGTGTGTGTGTATGGTAGAGGTGTGTGTGTATGGTAGGTGTGTGTGTATGGTAGAGGTGTGTGTGTCTTGGCTGTGTTCTCACCGATGCACTCCGTCCCAGTGGAGCTTGCTTCGAAGCCCTCGTTGCAGGCACAGCGGTAGCTACCCACCAGGTTCACACAGCGGCCGTTTTTACAGATCCCCGGCTTGGCCCGACACTCATTCAGGTCTGGACAGGGTTATCAAGAAGAACAAGTTATTATAAACATGAGGTCATGACATGAACAGAAAACATGAACATGACAGATTCAACCTGAGCTAGAACCGTGTGGCTATGCATGCATGTGTGTGTGTGTGTGACTCACCCATACACCCTTCTCCATCAGGTCTTCGCTGCATGCCCGGGGGGCAGATACACATGAAGGTACCTATCAAGTTCTTACAACTCATCCCCTTCGACTCACAATCATCCAGTCCCTCAGAGCATTCATCCTGGTCTGTGGGGGGGGGGGGGGGGAGTTAGGTTAATGAAGAAAAGAGATCAAATGAAAGACATCCCTCTGTTTTGGACGGAGCCGCCCTCACCTCGACACATGCGCTGGTCATCTCGCAGCACGTATCCAGATGGGCACATGCACTCGTACGCTCCGAAGGTGTTGACACAGCGGAACGCACACAGCAGGGGGTTCAGGGAGCACTCGTTTATATCTGGGGGGAAGGGGGGGGGGGGGGGACGACGACAACATGTTATGTGCTGTCATTTTCGGATTATAAAACACGCCTTTTGTCGCATTTTTTGACCCCGCGGTTTATATAACAGTGCAGCTAATCTATGGATTTTTACAGCTAACATTTAATACATGGGAGCTTCCTCAAGCAGCCATCTCTTTCTAATTACATATGGTAATTAAACATTAAAACACCTGCGGTTTATAGTCCAGTGCGACTTGTGTATATATATATATAATATTACGGTATATACACATGCAGGATGTTAAGTGAGAGTCTTCAACTTAATTCCATTACTTCAACTTAAGTTATTCCATTAAGAGGTCAAAATTAACTGTGTGTGTGTGTGTGTACGGACCTTCACAGGTCATCATGGGTCCGGGTTCAAAGCCCTCTTGGCAGGAGCACTCGAACCCTCCCACCACGTTGGTGCAGGTTCCATTCCCACAAGGGTTCCCTATGTTGCACTCGTCAATATCTGGAGGGGGGAGTGAGGGAGAGAGAGAGAGAGAAGGTCCAGTTATACCATTCCTTTGAACATACACCAACATCTTACCTGAGCCCAGGTGAAACCCAGGTGAGCCAGGTCAGAGGTCAGGGGTCACTCACCGACACAGTTGACCCCGGTGAAGTCCAGGTCATATCCAAAGGGACACTCGCAGCGGAACGAGCCGTCCGTGTTGATACACAAACCGTTCTGACAGATACCTGGGTTATCCAGACACTCATTCATGTCTGGGAGGGAGGGAGGGATTACAAAACGGTAGAGAACAGTAGTTAAGCTCTGGATTGTGCAGAGTACAGTAGACTTTAAGTGCAGAGTACAGTAACAGTAGAGTGGTGTCTCACCCTCTCGAGTGTCTCCCAGCCCAGGGAGAGCTCCATGGCCGTAGGGACAGAGGCTGTCGAAGGCTGCTGCTCTCCCAGAGAGGACAACACATCAGGACGGGGGCAATACATGAACGTGTGTGTGTGTGTGTGTGTGTGAGCGCTCCTCACCCTCTCTCTCGTTGGGGCAGAGCTCACAGGGGTCCCCCCAGCCCTCCCCAGGCATCTTGCTGCAGCAGCACTTGGCCTTGGTGGTGTTGTAGGCCTTGGGCACCGAACACTTCCCCGCCTCGAAGCGCGTGAAGCAGAAGCTCTCCCTGGTGTCTGACCACAGCAACACACATCACATCCCCTCTCTCTGGTGTCTGACCACAGCAACATACATCACATCCCCTCTCCCTGCTGTCTGACCACAGCAACAGACATCACATCCCCTCTCCCTGCTGTCTGACTACAGCAACAGACATCACATCCCCTCTCCCTGCTGTCTGACTACAGCAACACACATCACATCCCCTGTCTCTGGTGTCTGACTACAGCAACACACATCACATCCCCTCTCCCTGCTGTCTGACCACAGCAACACACATCACATCCCGCCTTGGAGAACTAGCGCACACATCTACATGACACGTGACTCTGACTGGGACATATAACTGTTACTCTGCGGTTACTGTGACATGAAACACACTGTTATAGGATCCTGTTTGTTATGTTTTACTGTTGAATGTGTCTCACCGAAGCAGCGTCGTCCGTTGTCTGACAGCACGAAGCCAGGCTGACACCTGCACTGGAAGCTCCCAGGGGTGTTAGTGCATGTGCCAAACTGACAGGTGTTAGGCTCCGCCTCACACTCGTTAATATCTGAGGAGAGAGAGGGCGTGTGTGTTGGGTTCCTGTAACACACTCTTTCATATCCGGGGAGGGGAGTGTGTGTGTGTGTGTGTACCTAAGCACTGGTCGTTGTCCACCTCAAAGCCAGGAGGGCAGATGCACCGGAAGGATCCGTCCAGGTTCTGGCACGTTCCAGGGAAGCAGGTGCCAGGCAGGCTGACACACTCGTTAATATCTGAGGAACATCACACACAGTTACACAGCTGCAGACAGTCACTGTCACACACACACAGTCACACACAGTCACACACAGTCACACACAGTCACACACAGTCACACACAGTCACACACAGTCACACACACACAGAGCAGGGGCAGGTTGACTCACCGACACAGTTCTTGCCGTCTGGAGAGAGCTCGTAGCCCTCCTGACAGAGGCACTGGAAGGAGCCCAGGCTGTTGATGCACTGGCCGTTCCTGCACACCTGCACCTGGCCGCCCAGGTAGTTGCACTCGTCTATGTCTGCACATGGGGGGGGGGGGGAGGTCAACATCATAATAATAAGTTTATAAAAAAATAAGTTAACTTATGACGTAGGAGGGCCTCTCTGCTATCCTAAACCCCCAGCATCAACATCAGTAAACGCAACAACTTTATCACCCTCCCTCCCTCCCTCCCTCCCTCCCTCCCTCCCTCCCTCCCTCCCTCCCTCCCTCCCTCCCTCCCTCCCTCCCTCCCTCCCTCCCTCCCTCCCTCCCTCCCCTCCCTACCTACCTACCTACCTACCTACCCTCCCTCCCTCCCTCCCTCCCCCCTCCTGTACCTACCCTCCCTCCCTCCCTCCCTCCCTACCCTCCCTCCCTCCCTCCCTCCCTCCCACCCTCCCTCCCTCCCTCCCTCCCTACCTACCTACCTACCTACCTACCCTCCCTCCCTCCCTCCCCAACCCCTCCCTCCCCAACCCCTCCCTCCCTCCCCACCCCCTCCCTCCCCAACCCCTCCCTCCCTCCCTCCCTCCCTCCCTACCTACCTACCTACCTACCTACCTACCTACCTACCTACCTACCTACCTACCTACCCTCCCTCCCTCCCTCCCTCCCTCCCTCCCTCCCTCCCTCCCTCCCTCCCCCCTCCTGTACCTACCCATGCAGTCGTTGTTGTGTGTGAGCTGGAACCCGGGGAGGCAGAGACAGTTGTAGGAGCCCACCGTGTTCTTACACGTCCCGTTACCACAGGGCTGACGGTCACACTCATCAATGTCTGACGCACACACAAGAACACACACACACACAGAGGAAAACACGGGACGGGACAAATTCATTGACTGGATAGCTATGTCAGACTGATGACAGCTGTATAGATGAGCTACTGGTAGTGAGATAACTGCATGACTGTGTGTCAGCTCCTACCCATGCACATGGTTTGGCTGGCGGTGGCCTTGAAGCCGTTGTGACAGAGACAGCGGTAGCTGCCCTGGGTGTCGATGCACTCCCCATGACTGCACACGTTAGGGGTCTCCTGGCACTCGTTACGGTCTACACACACACACACACACACACACAGACACACAAAGACACAAAAGAGAAATATTAAGAATGACCAGATCACACACACACTTGAATGTAACATCACCTAAAACAAACAAAACTCAGTCTGCTCCTAGTCCCGCCCCCCCTCCTGCTGAGAGATGGTCTGTCCCGGCAGGCCTGTGGACCAGGCCGGACTCACCCACACACGCCCCGCTGGGGGACAGCTTGAAGCCGGGAGAACACTCGCAGCGGTAGCTGCCTGGGATGTTGATACAGCTGGCGTCTCTCTGGCACAGGTTGTCTCCACTGTTACACTCATCAATATCTGGAGGGGAGGAGGAGGAGGAGAGGGGAGGAGGAGGAGGAGGAGGAGGAGGGGAGGAGGAGGAGAGGAGAGGAGAGGAGGAGGGGGAGGATAGGGGAGGAGAGGGGAAGGAGGAGGAGGGGAGGAGAGGGAAGGAGAGGAGAGGGGGGAGGAGAGGGGAAGAGGAGGGGAGGAGAGGGAAGGAGAGGAGAGGGGAGGAGGAGGAGAGGGGAGGAGAGGGGAAGGAGGAGGAGGGGAGGAGGAGGAGGGGGAGGATAGGGGAGGAGAGGGGAGGAGAGGGGAAGGAGGAGGAGGGAAGGAGAGGAGAGGGGAGGAGGAGGAGAGGGGAGGAGAGGGGAAGGAGGAGGAGAGGGAAGGGGAGGAGAGGGAAGGAGAGGGCAGATGGGGTGGGGGGGATGGAGGAGGGAGGTGGAGGGTTAGTCAGTAGCCTCAGAACTGTGAGAGGGGGCCATGGCTGTGTTTACGGTGAGTGAGTGTGTGTGTGTGTGTGACCTACCTTCACAGATGAGCAGGATGTTGTTGTAGCTGAAGCCCATAGGACACTCGCAGCGGAAGCTGCCGATCTGGTTGATACACACTCCGTTAGCACAGATCCCCGGGATCTCCCTGCACTCGTCAATATCTGCAGGAACAAGCACACCATAAGCACTGTTCACCATGTTATTCACATGTTCTCCATGTTATTCACATGTTCTCCATGTTATTCACTGAGCAGAAGCCAGGTACAAAGCCTGCATGTAGACAGCTCAGGATCAGAGGAGCTTCTAGCAGGAGGTTCGAACAGTGTTTTGACCAGAAATGACAACATCTCAGCACAGCGCAGAACCAACTTCATCCACATCCAGCCATGCCAGTGTGGTGACCTGTGAGCTGTGAGCTTACCGATGGGCTTGCCCGTGTGGATGTCTATGATGAAGCCAGGAGCCTGGTTCCCACACAGCAGCTGGTACTCAGCTGGAGGGAGAGAGATGACATGACATGAGCATCTGTCTGTGTCTGTCTGTCTGTCTGTGTGTCTGCTCACAGGTGTGGGGCAGTGTGTGTGTGTGTCTGTCTGTGTGTGTCTGCTCACAGGTGTGGGGCAGTGTGTGTGTGTGTCTGTCTGTGTGTGTCTGCTCACAGGTGTGGGGCAGTGTGTGTGTGTGTCTGTCTGTGTGTGTCTGCTCACAGGTGTGGGGCAGTGTGTGTCTGTCTGTCTGTCTGTCTGCTCACAGGTGTGGGGCAGTGTGTGTGTGTGTCTGTCTGTGTGTGTCTGCTCACAGGTGTGGGGCAGTGTGTGTCTGTCTGTCTGTCTGTGTGTCTGCTCACAGGTGTGGGGCAGTGTGTGTGTGTCTGTCTGTGTGTGTCTGCTCACAGGTGTGGGGCAGTGTGTGTCTGTCTGTCTGTGTGTCTGCTCACAGGTGTGGGGCAGTGTGTGTGTGTCTGTCTGTGTGTGTCTGCTCACAGGTGTGGGGCAGTGTGTGTGTGTGTGTCTGCTCACAGGTGTGGGGCAGTGTGTGTGTGTGTGTCTGCTCACAGGTGGCAGGTGTGGGGCAGTGTGTGTGTCTGCTCACAGGTGGCAGGTGTGGGACAGTGTGTGTGTGTGTGTGTGTGTGTGTCTGCTCACAGGTGGCAGGTGTGGGACAGGCCTCGCAGGGTTTGTTCCAGGCCTTGCCCACATTGTAGGCACAGCAGCACATCTTCTTGGTCATGTTGAAGGACAGCTCGTTCTCACACGTGTCGTTGAAGTGGCGGTAGCACACGCTCTTCCTCATGTCTGCAACAACCAATCCATCACACGCTGCGTACTGCATGACCCCTGACCCCAGAGTGTTACCCCTGACCCCAGACTGTGACCCCTTGCCTTAGCGTGTGACCCCTGACCTACTCACCCATGCAGTTGTTCCCCCCGTTGACCTGCATGTACTCAGGCGGGCACACACACGTGTAGTTCCCCAGGGTGTTGTAGCAGGTTCCTGGACCACAGATCCCGATGTGGGCCGTGCACTCGTCGATGTCTACACAGAGAGAGACAGACAGAGAGACAGACAGAGAGACAGACAGAGAGACAGACAGAGAGACAGACAGAGAGACAGACAGAGAGACAGACAGAGAGACAGACAGAGAGACAGACAGAGAGACAGACAGAGAGACAGACAGAGAGACAGACAGAGAGACAGACACACAGAGAGACAGACAGAGAGACAGACAGACAGACAGAGAGAGTGAGGTTTGGTGCTGCAGATGTGTGCAGGGTGCGTAGCGCTGGAGTACCTGTCTTACCTTCACAGATGCGGGTCTCCTCGTTGAGGTAGTATCCTGCTGGACACTCACACTGGAAGCTGCCGAACGTGTTGACACAGTTCCCCCCCTGGCACAGCCCCGGAAGCTCCTGGCACTCATCTATGTCTGAAGAGCACAGATTACAGCAGATTACACCAGGCTGGATTACATGAGATTACAAGCAGGGACACACCAATTAGCTCAGATTGCAATTCAATTGTTTGTGTTTTATTGTATATTTTGTTGATCAGAATAGTAGCTCTTTAAAATACTAGATTAGGGCAGATTCTTACCCTCCAGGATGACTGTGATGGGGTTGGGTCTGAATCCTTCTCCTCCAGGACACAGGGTCTTGTACTCCGCTGCAGACACAACACACCACATCCTCAGTGATCACACCACATCCTCAGTGATCACACCACATCCTCAGTGATCACACCACATCCTCAGTGATCACACCACATCCTCAGTGATCACACCACATCCTCAGTGATCACACCACATCCTCAGTGATCACATGACAGAGTCGTTGCTGTACGTACTGGAGTTGACGGCAGGGCACAGTTCGCAGGGGTTTCCCCAGGCTCCGCCCAGAGAGCAGCAGCAGGAGGCTCGGGTCACGCCCACGCCAATCTCAGCGCTGCACGAGATGCCCCCGTCGCCACGCGCCAGCGTATCCAGGAAACAGTTGCCGACGCGCACGTCTGGGGGAGGAAGGGGAGGAGTCACGTGGTTATTCCTCACACTGGAAGAACTGTTTAATCGGCTTGAGGGGTTCCAGAACACAGCTGTGATTGGCTAAAGGGTTCCGTAACACGACTGTGATTGGTTCAAGGGTTCCGTAACACGACTGTGATTGGTTCAAGGGTTCCATAACACAGCTGTGATTGGCTTAAGGGTTCCATAACACAGCTGTGATTGGCTAAAGGGTTCTGGAACTCGGGGCTATGATTAGGGTAGTCTGAGAGCTCAAAGAGACACTGTGGTAAACAGGAACAGGAAAAGGAAACAGCTTCCTGTGTGTGGGTCCAGCTGTGTAAAGCTCAGGCAAGGTGTTCTGGGCTGGTGTTCTGGGCTGGTGCTCAGGGCAGGTGTTCTGGGCTGGTGTTCTGGGCTGGTGCTCTGGGCTGGTGCTCTGGGCTGGTGCTCTGGGCTGGTGCTCTGGGCTGGGCACACTTACCCACACAGCCCACTCCAGTGGGGTTGAGCTCAAAGTCAGGGGGGCAGTTACACAGGTAGCTGCCCGGGGTGTTCACACACAGGCCGTTGATGCAGTTCACAGGGTCCGCACACTCATTGATGTCTGGAACACACACAGACACACACACACTAAGTTGATAGGCTACACATGGGTTACCAGGTTTAGTGTCGATACACATGGGTTTCCAGGTTTGGTTAGTGCTGGGACGCTCTGACCCAGGATCGGCGGGACAGCAGGACTCACCAGTACAGTTCCCTCCGCTGCGGTCCAGCTCGTAACCGTCGTCACACACACACCGGAACATCCCCGGAAGGTTCTGGCACGTTCCGAACACACAGATGTTCTGGAAGTTACACTCATCGATGTCTGAGGAGAGGGGAGAGAGAGGAGAGAAGAGAGAGGAGAGAGGAGAGAGGAGAGGAGAGAGAGGAGAGAGAGGAGAGGAGAGAGAGGGGAGAGTCAGTCAGTTCAAAACAGTTTCTACATGACAGTGTATATGATATGTTGGAGAGTGACAACGAGTTGGTAGGATCCAAGATGGCGTGCTGTACCCTGGCAGGCCTTGCTGTCCTCCGTGGGGGTGAAGCCCATCTCACACTCGCAGCGGTAGCCCCCCGGGGCGTTCAGACACTGGCCGTTCTCACACAGGTTCACGTTGTCCGCACACTCATCCATGTCTGCACAGGAGGGGACAGGTCAGAGGGACAGGTCAGAGGGTCAGGTCAAAGGGACAGGTCAGAGGGTCAGGTCAGAGGGTCAGGTCAGAGGGACAGGTCAGAGGGACAGGTCAGAGGGTCAGGTCAGAGGGTCAGGTCAGAGGGACAGGTCAGAGGGTCAGGTCAGAGGGTCAGGTCAGAGGGTCAGGTCAGAGGGACAGGTCAGAGGGACAGGTCAGGGGGGACAGGTCAGAGGGTCAGGTCAGAGGGACAGGTCAGAGGGTCAGGTCAGAGGGACAGGTCAGAGGGACAGGTCAGAGGGACAGGTCAGAGGGTCAGGTCAGAGGGACAGGTCAGAGGGACAGGTCAGAGGGACAGGTCAGAGGGACAGGTCAGAGGGACAGGTCAGAGGGTCAGGTCAGAGGGACAGGTCAGAGGGTCAGGTCAGAGGGTCAGGTCAGAGGGACAGGTCAGAGGGTCAGGTCAGGGGGGACAGGTCAGAGGGTCAGGTCAGAGGGTCAGGTCAGAGGGTCAGGTCAGAGGGTCAGGTCAGAGGGGACAGGTCAGGGGGGACAGGTCAGGGAGGACAGGTCAGAGGGGACAGGTCAGAGGGGACAGGTCAGGGAGGACAGGTCAGGGGGGACAGGTCAGGGAGGACAGGTCAGAGGGGACAGGTCAGGGAGGACAGGTCAGAAGCTACATCCTGTTTACAACACAGGGCCACACATGAGCTGTAGGTCTGCATCCATCCATCCATCCAATGTTCCTCTGCTCATCCATTCATCTACCCATCCCTCCTCCCTCCCTCCCTCCCTTCTCTGTACCAGAGCAGGAGTATCCATCTCCGTTGAAGCCGTCTTTGCAGGAGCAGCGGTATGACCCGGGGGTGTTGACACAGTCAGCGTTGGGGTTGCAGCTGTGGTCCTCCGCAGAACACTCATCCTGATCTGGAGAGGGAGGGAAGGAGGGAGGATATTTATTCTGTACATCTGCCTCTATTGTGTCCAATGTGTGTAGACAGTAGTGTGTGTGTGTGTCTCGTCTACAGTGTGTGTGTATAGTGCGTGTACATAGTGTGACTAGTGTGTGTGTGCAGTACTCACCTACACACTTGATGCCGTCTCCCAGCCAGCCGTCACGGCAACGACACTTGAAGCTTCCAGGCACGTTGACACAGGCGGCGTGCATGTCACAGTTATGAGCTCCGATCTCACACTCATCGATGTCTGCAGGGCCCAAACAACCACTTCAACCAGGTGTGCGTGTGAGAGAGAGTGTGAGAGTGCGTGTGTAAGAGAGACAGTGAGTGTGTGTGTGTGTGTGTGTACCTGTACAGCCCGTGGATCCCTTCTTGACGAAGTACCCCAGCTGACAGTGGCAGATGAAGGAGCCCTTAGTGTTCTCACAGTCACCATGGAGACAGATGTTGGGGTTCAGGTCACACTCGTTCACATCTGGAGCAACACGGGGGGAAGGGGTAAAATATATGTGTGTTTCAATATATATATATATATACACTCATAAAGAGAGAGAGAGGTGTAGAGAGAGAGGTCTAGAGAGGTCTAGAGGTAGAGAGAGAGGTAGAGAGAGGCATGTAGAGGTATAGAGGTAGAGAGAGGCTTGTAGAGGTGTAGAGAGAGAGAGGTCTAGAGGTCGAGAGAGAGAGGTCTAGAGGTCGAGAGAGAGGCTTGTCTCACCGATGCAGGTCCTCATGTCCATAGAGGCCATGAAGCCGTCGTAGCAGAGGCAGCGGTACTCTCCAGGGATGTTGGTGCACTGGCCGCCGTCACAGATGTCTGGGCTGTCCTCACACTCATCAATATCTACCAGGGGAGGGGGGAGGGGGAGGAGGGGGGGGGAGGCGGGAATGAGGGGGAGGGTCAGCTTGTAACCAAAGGGTGTGTGTGTGTGTTTGAGCAAGTGTGTGTGTGTGAGAGTGTGTTACCTGCACAGGACCTCAGGTCAGGCATTAGGGCGTAGCCCTCGCTGCAGCTGCACTCGTAGCTGCCCTCAGAATTGGTGCAGTGGGTGTCACAGCCTCCGTTCCTGATGGTGCACTCATCAATGTCTGCAGGGGTCAAGGGTCAGTGAGGAGGGGTGAGGAGAAAGGGAGAGGCTGAGGAGGAGGGGTGAGGAGGGGTGAGGGTGTACTCACCTACGCAGCCCTGCCTGTCAGGGGTGAGCTGGTAGCCTGTGTGGCAGGAACACTGGTACGTGCCCACCACGTTCACACACACCCCGTTCCTGCACAGAGTGTCACTGAGCTGGCACTCGTTCACGTCTGCACACACACACAAAAGACAAAGACACAAAACTGTTATTTTTGTGTCTGTAGCGTGTTAGCATGTGTGTAGCATGTGTGTAGCCTGTGTGCAGCATGTGTGGCTAGTTGGTTAGCGTGGCGTGGGGGACGTACCTTCGCAGGAGGAGCCGTCAGGGCTGAGCTGGTGTCCAGGAGGACACTCGCACTCATAACTCCCCTCTGTGTTCACACAGCTGCCTCCCTGACACAGCAGGGGGTTGATCTCACACTCATCAATATCTGGAGGGGAGAAGAGAGGGGGGAGGGGAGAAGAGAGGGGGGGAGGGGGGAGGGGGGAGGGGAGGGGAGAAGAGAGGGGAGAAGAGAGGGGGGAGGGGGGAGGGGGGAGGGGGGAGGGGGGAGGGGGAGAAGAGAGGGGGGAGGGGAGAAGAGAGGGGAGAAGAGAGGGGGGGAGGGGGGAGGGGAGGGGGAGAAGAGAGGGGGAGAAGGGGGAGAAGAGAGGGGGGGAGGGGGGAGGGGAGGGGGAGAAGGGTGATAGGGAAGGAGAGTGATGGATGAAAGGATTAGTGATGGCAATGGACTAACAGTGCATAGGGGTCAGCTGTCAAAATGAGAAAGTTCAAAGAACAGGCAGAGACCCGTGAGAGTGTGCTTGGCTCACCCATGCAGTTCTTCATCATCATGAATCCGCTCTCGTACCCTTCGAAGCACTCACACTCAAAGCTCCCAGGTGTGTTAACACAGGTGCCATGGCCACACAGGTCAGGAGATATACGACACTCATCAATGTCTACACACACACACACACACACACACACACACACACACACAGGAAGGAGATAAAGTATGTTATGAAAATATCAGAACCAGAAACATTGGATTAATGATCTCTCCCTCCATCTTCTCCTCCTCCCTGACTCTCTGTCATCCTCCCCCTCAACATACAAGAGCAGTTCCTCTCCTCCCCCCTCCTCCTCACCACTACAGTTCATCTCCTCCCCTCCTCCCTCCTCCTCCTCCTCTCCTCCCCCCTCCTCCTCACCACTACAGTTCATCTCCTCCCCCTCCTCCTCCTCTCCTCCCCCCTCCTCCTCACCACTACAGTTCATCTCCTCCCCTCCTCCTCTCCTCCCCCCTCCTCCTCACCACTACAGTTCATCTCCTCCCCTCCTCCCTCCTCCTCCTCCTCTCCTCCCCCCTCCTCCTCACCACTACAGTTCATCTCCTCCCCCTCCTCCTCCTCCTCCTCCTCCTCCTCTCCTCCCCCCTCCTCCTCACCACTACAGTTAATCTCCTCCCCCCTCCTCCCCTCCTCCTCCCCTCTCCTCCTCACCAGTACAGTTCTTCTCCTCCATAGTCAGAGCGAAGCCGTTGCTACAGCGACACTTGAAACTTCCGATGGTGTTCCTGCAGTTTCCGTGGGAACACAGCCCCTGGAACACCTTACACTCGTTCACGTCTGCAACACACACACACGTGTCGTTAACGACACACACACACACACTACATCCCCAAATACACCCCATAATGTACATCTCTTCATCATGCACAATACTACAAACACAATACAGCACATAATACAATACAACTCTTGTATTGTAAATCTGTGAAAGACAGCATAACATTAACAGCACACTTCCTGTCCTGATGTCCACTTCCTGTCCTGATGTCCACTTCCTGTTCCTGTACCTTTGTAGAAGGGTCTTCCGGTGAGGATGTCTCCTCTGTTGGCGAAGCCTGGTCCCCGAGGGCAGATGCTCTTGTACTCAGGGGAGTCTGGTTTGGGGCACTCCTCACAGTCCCCGCCCCAGGCCACGCCCACCGTGCAGCAACACATGTCCACACGGTAACGCCCCGGCAACGGCTCTCCACACTCATCCTCGCCCCACTTCATGAAGCACTGCTCACTGCGGACGTCTGGGGGAGGGGGGGAGGGGGGGGGGGTCACTAGCGTATAGAACTGGACAGATCTGTGTGTGTGTGTATGTGTATGTATGTGTGTGTGTGTGTGTGTGTTCTCACCCACGCAGGTGCGCCCGGTGCCGTCCAGGGTGAGGCCCTCAGCACACTGGCAGCTGAAGGAGCCCTGGCTGTTCACACAGCGCCCGTTAGTGCACACGCCTGGGAACACCTCGCACTCGTTGATGTCTGGGGGGGTCAGAGGGCAAGGACACCAGAGGAGGAAGTGGGTTAAAGGGTAATTGGGGGTGTGTCCTACCTTCATAGTCAGGGCGAGGGTTAGTCAAAGTGCTGTTACCTTCACAGG
Organism: Hypomesus nipponensis; assembly: GCF_054491055.1. Classification (NCBI taxonomy): domain Eukaryota; kingdom Metazoa; phylum Chordata; class Actinopteri; order Osmeriformes; family Osmeridae; genus Hypomesus; species Hypomesus nipponensis. The sequence goes on along the minus strand of NC_140376.1, from coordinate 1,080,444 downwards.
TGAGCCCCTTCATGCGAGCGAATCCTCTGGAACAAGCAGTGTCTGGAGAGAGGAACACTGACCTCACTGCTCTGTGGCATCACAGCACTAAATCTTTTTGTGTGTGTGGTGTGTGTGTGGTGTGTGTGTGTGGTGTGTGTGTGTGTGGTGTGTGTGTGTGTGGTGTGTGTGTGTGTGTGGTGTGTGTGTGTGTGTGGTGTGGTGTGTGTGTGGTGTGTGTGGTGTGGTGTGTGTGTGTGGTGTGTGGTGTGTGTGTGTGTGTGTGGTGTGTGGTGTGTGTGTGTGGTGTGTGTACCGATCTGGCAGCGTTCACAGGGACTGCCCCAGGCTGCCCCCAAGGTGGAGCAGCACTCTGACTTCAGCGTGGCTCCGTTGATGTTCACCTCACAGCGGCCATCTTGGATGTTCAGCCAGCAGGTCCCCTTCATGCTGTCTGTAGAGAGGGGGGGCAGAAGACAGGGTTTGGATTTACCAGGGAGAGAGCAAGCTCGACACATCTCAGCTACCAGGCACAGCGTACAACAATAACAATAATATACCATCTATATTACTTGAATATGACATGGTACATTGTAGGAAACAGATATTGTGTGTTTGATATGGAAGTCGGGGCGTTCTGGACGGGCGGCTCTCTTACCCACACAGATGGTATTGGTGGAGTCCAGCTTGCTGCCGTGGGAACACTCACAGTGGAAGGACCCGGCTACGTTCCTGCACACACCGTTCACACACGGACTGGACTCACACTCGTTGATGTCTGGAACACACATGCAGACACACACACACGTGCACACGCACACATGCAGGGTGAAAAGGGTTGGTGAGGTGTTATCTGCATAGCGTATGTGTGTGTGTACAGTCCATAAGGTGTGTGTGTGTGTGTGTGTGTGTGAGGTACCTTCACAGGTCTCAGAGTCTGGTCTGTAGATGTATCCAGTAGGGCAGGAGCAGGAGTAACTTCCTGGTGTGTTCCTGCACAGCCCGTTATCACACAGCAGACGGTTCACCTGGCACTCGTTAATGTCTGCACACACACACACACACACACATAACTGTCTGGTTGACTTTTACTGGTTAGCTTACTGCTACTAGCTTACTGGTTAGTCTGTCTGCCTGTCTGCCTGTCTGCCTGTCTGCCTGTCTGTCTGTCTGTCTGTCTGTCTGTCTGTCTGTCTGTCTGTCTGCCTGTCTGTCTCACCAACACAGTTCTTTCCGGAGGAGTCTGAGTCGTAGCCGATGTTGCAGATGCAGCGGTAGCTTCCTCTCAGGTTCTCACAGATCCCGTTCTGACAGATGTCTGGGTCCAGGGCACACTCGTTGATGTCTGCACACACACACACACACACACACACACACACACACACACACTGTCAGGGATGTGGAAGGACCATTAGACTGACTGATTGATAATTGGTTGGTTGGTTGATTGTCTCACCTCTGCCGTCAGCTGTGATGCCGATACCACTGCTGCAAACTGCCTGGAACTCAGCTGGTAGGAACACACACTGGGGTTAGTCACACACACACACACACACACACACCTGGTCCACACACACACCTGGTCCAAGCCCAGATACACACCTGGTTCACTTTCTAGAACATCAAAGACCTAAACCTGATTAGAGCAGAGCCCCTGACCCTAAACAACATGCTGCGTCCGCCCCAGTGTGGCCTGGGGGGGTCGGAGGTCGGAGGTCACCTGAGTTGCGGGCGGGGCAGGGCTGACAGGGCTCTCCAAAGCCGTGGTCGGGGGAGGCACAGCAGCACTCTGACTTGGTGACGGCCCCGGGGAAGGGCCGCGAGCAGGTGCCCATCTTGATGGCTCCGTAGCAGGTGGTGCGCATGTGTGTGTCGACACACACCCTGCCGTCCACGTCGATGGCCAGGCCAGGGGGACACTCGCAGCGGAACGAGCCCTCCGAGTTGATACAACGACCGTTCATACAGATACCTGGAGTCAGACACTCATCTATGTCTGGAGGGAGGGAGCGAGAGATGGGGTGTTTAGCTGTTGGACTAACCTGCCTATGGTACTGAGGAGGAACCAGGCTGAGGAGGAGGAGGAGCTAGGCTGAGGAGGAGGAGCCAGGCAGAGAAGGAGGAGGAGCTAGGTAGTGGGAAGAGCCAGGCTGACAAGGAGGAGGAGCCAGGCAGAGAAGGAGGAGGAGCTGGGCTGAGAATGAGGAGCCAGGCTGAGAAGGAGGAGGAGCCAGGCTGAGAAGGAGGAGAAGCTAGTCTGAGAATGAGGAGCCAGGCTGAGAAGGAGGAGGAGCTAGTCTGAGAATGAGGAGCCAGGCTGAGAAGGAGGAGCTGGACTGAGGAGGAGGAGGAGGTAGGCTGAGGAGGAGGAGCCAGGCTGAGGAGGAGGAGGAGCTAGGCTGAGGAGGAGGAGCCAGGCAGAGAAGGAGGAGGAGCTAGGTAGTGGGAAGAGCCAGGCTGACAAGGAGGAGGAGCCAGGCAGAGAAGGAGGAGGAGCCAGGCTGAGAAGGAGGAGGAGCTAGTCTGAGAATGAGGAGCCAGGCTGAGAAGGAGGAGCTGGGCTGAGGAGGAGGAGGTAGGCTGAGGAGGAGGAGCCAGGCTGAGAAGGAGGAGGAGCCAGGCTGAGGAGGAGGAGCCAGGCTGAGGAGGAGGAGAAGCTAGGCTGAGGAGGAGCCAGGCTAAGAAGGAGGAGGAGCCAGGCTGAGGAGGAGGAGCCAGGCTGAGGAGGAGGAGCCAGGCTGAGGAGGAGGAGCCAGGCTGAGGAGGAGCCAGGCTGAGGAGGAGCCAGGCTGAGGAGGAGGAGCCAGGCTGAGAAGGAGCTAGGCTTAAGAGGAGGAGCCAGGCTGAGGAGGAGGAGCTAGGCTGAGGAGGAGGAGCCAGGCTGAGGAGGAGGTACCTGTGCAGTAGCGGCCGTTGGGAGCCAGGGCGAAGCCAGGTTTGCAGATGCACTTGAAGCTGCCGTCCTCGTTGATGCACATGCCGTTCAGACACATGTTGGTGGTGGCGCACTCATCGTGATCTGGAGGACACACACACACTCACTCAGGGCCTGGAGGGCACAGGAGGGTGTGTGCTGTGTGTGTGGACGTGTGTGTGAATCTGTGTGTGTGTGAGAGTGAATGTGTTGTGTGTTGTGTGTGTGTGTACAGCTTACCTATGCAGTTCTTCCCGTCTGGGGTGAGTTCAAAGCCGGCGTTGCAGATGCACTGGAAGCTTCCGTCAGTGTTCACGCAGCGTCCATTACGACACATCACACCGTTCACTATGCACTCATCAATATCTGAGGAGAGGAGAGGTCAAGCTGTCAGCTGGCCTAACCAGCCATGCTGTGTGTGACCATGCGCTCATCAGGCCTGATGGGGGTTCATATCAGCAGTCCGAGTGGGAGGACTGGACTGGCACGTACCAATGCAGGCCTGCTTGGTGGGGGTGCCCTGGTAGCCCTCATGACACTTGCAGTGGTACGATCCGGGCGTGTTGACACAGTCTCCGTTAACACAGGGGTTACTGACACACTCATCCACGTCTGAGGGAGGGAGGGAGGGAGGGATGTTTGAGGAGGGTACAGATATACACAACTCTCTTCATGGTTCCATAACATCAGTGTGAATAAAGCTTTATCAGGGTTCCCTCTGTGGGATTCAGACCCAGTCATGCTAACACATAGTCCTGCTAACACAGTCCTGCTAACACAGTCATGCTAACACACAGTCATGCTAACACACAGTCATGCTTACACAGTCATGCTAACACAGTCATGCTAACACAGTCCTGCTAACACACAGTCATGCTAACACACAGTCATGCTTACACAGTCATGCTAACACACAGTTATGCTAACACAGTCATGCAAACACAGTCCCCCTAACACACAGTCATGCTAACACACAGTCATGCTTACACAGTCATGCTAACACACAGTCATGCTTACACAGTCATGCTAACACACAGTTATGCTAACACAGTCATGCTAACACAGTCATGCTTCATCGAGCTTCATCATGCAGACAGCAGAGGGCAGTACAGTGCATGCAGTGTTCTAACTAGTCCAAAGGTCCTACATGATGTGTGTGTGTGTGACAGCAGCTCACCTATGCACTCCCCTCGTACGTCCTGCTTGTAGCCCATGTTGCACTCGCAGCGGTAGCTGACTGGGGTGGGGATGCAGCGGCCGTTCAGACACAGGTTGGTGAAGTGCTTACACACATCTATCGTCTCGTTCAGGGACACGGTGCCTGTACACAACATGTCTGGGTTAGGGTGTGTGTGAGTGTGTGTCTGAGTGTGTGTGTCTGAGTGTGTGTGTGTGTGTGCGTCACCTATGTTCGGCAGAGGCAGGACTCCTCCATTCCCTCCAAAACTGCCACCGTTGCCTCCGAGCCCCACTCCGTTTCCGTGGTGACCGTTGCCGTTGGGTCCGTTGGGTTTGTACCCATAACCATTGCCCCCATTGGGATAGCCCCCATTGGGATAGCCCCCATTAGGATAGCCCCCATTAGGATAGCCCCCATTAGGATAGCCCCCATTGGGATAGGTGCCAGTGCCGTGTGGGAGACCCTCAATACACAGTCTCCTGTACTCATCTGGAGAACACACACACAGACACACACACACAGACACACACACACACACACAGACACACACACACACAGACAGGGTGAGTTAAGCTCAAAGGAAGTCATGGTCTCCAATCAAACAAATCAGTATTGTGAGGAATGAATGTGTAAGCTGAGTACAGGCCAGATCATAAATCACATCAGATCTCTCTCACACACACACAGGCCTGGCCTGACCACAGGGGAGTCATCAGGGCTTGATTGAAGTGCTTGGGGTCAGAATCTTCACCCATATCTTCTACATGATGACCTCATCTTCTCTTGTTCCCACACTGAGGGGCTGGGGAGGGGGCTGTGTGTGTGTGTGCGTGTGTGTGTGTGTGTGTGTGTGTGCGTGTGTGCGTGTGTGTCTGTGTGTGGACTCACCAGAGCCCCTCACTGGGCACATCTCGGGGATCTGTCCCGAGGCCCAGCATCGGCCTGTTTCACAGCAGCACTGGATCTTGGTGTACTGAGAGCTCAGCTCCCCGGCACAGCGGCCGTTAGCCAGCGCCTGGAAACACATCCCAACACGCTGGTCTGGAGGGAGGGATGGGGGAGGGGAGGGGAGGAAGGGGGGAGGGAGAGAGAGGGAGGGGGGGGAGGGGGAGAGATCAGTCAAGGGCAGTTTTCTCCAACTCTCTGGGGGTTGTGTAGAGAAGACCTCATTCCTGCCTCTTGGCACCTGAGTTCATGTCGAAGCACAAACACATGTCGAACACAGTAGCGTAGTAATGTACAGGAATGTGACAAACACACACACACACACACACTTTCTGTCAAACAGAGTCGAGGGCAGAGCTGGATGTGTATGAGAGAGAGAGAGAGTGAGGCGGGGTCCTGTCGCACTGCAGGCATCTGAACAGACGCCTAAAAAGGTCCTTGTTTCAGCTTCCTGGGACAAGGGTCAGGGAGGGGTCAGGGGTCAGGAGGGAGGGGTCAGGGGGGAGTGTTTGGGGTAAGTGGAAAATTATTAGAGATCCCTGTGGATTTGTGTGTGTGTGTGTGTGTGTGTGTGTGTGTGTGTGTGTGTCGCAACAAAACGTTTTCACCAACCGGTACCTAGTAGGAGGAAGGAAGAGTAGGGGAGAGAAGGAGGAGAAGATGGAGGAGGAGAGGAGAAGTGTGGGGGCAGAGGTGTGGTGGGGCAGAGGTGGGGGGTGCAGAGGTGTGGGGGGGCAGAGGTGTGGGGGGGCAGAGGTGTGGGGGGGCAGAGGTGGGGGGGGGCAGAGGTGTGGGGGGGCAGAGGTGGGGGGGGCAGAGGTGGGGGGGGCAGAGGTGGGGGGGGGGGGTAAATGACCGTGGCTAACGAGGCACTAGTCTGGAATTAACTAGTTCCATGTGGAGCAATCCAGCCAATTAGATCAGTTATGAGAAGCTGTGTGTCTGGTGATGCTGCTCACAACAACAACACACACACACACTGTCTCACACACACACACACACGCACACTCTCTCACACACACATTTGCATACCAAACCTCCCTCAAACCCTTCCAAGGGACAGCTCTGTGTGAGGAAGGAGATGAGGATGGAGAGAGGGTGAGAGGAGAGGGAAGGGGAGGGAGAGAGGGTGAGAGGGAAGGGGAGGGAGAGAGGGTGAGAGGAGAGGGGAGGGAGAGAGGGAGGGAGAGAGGGTGAGAGAGGGGGGAGGGAGAGAGGGTGTAAGGAGAGGGGAGGGAGAGAGGGTGTAAGGAGAGGGGAGGGAGAGAGGGTGAGAGGGGAGGGGAGGGAGAGAGGGTGTAAGGAGAAGGGAGGGAGTGAGGAGGGGGGATAGGGCCATAGGATTTAATCTATAAATCTTGTTTAAGAACAGAGACTCTCATACAGAGCCGGAACAGTGTGGAGCCGGCCTGCTCAGGCCTGGTCTGGCCTGGTCTGGCCTGGTCTGGCCTGGTGTGTCTGGAACCAGGAGGAGGTCATGTGTGTCAGACAGGCTTTATCTGCTGCAGGAGAGACTGGGGCTCAGCAGGACACAAGAGATATGACTGATCTGGGAGAGCAGGGGGAAGAGAGGAGGCAGGGAGGGAGGGGGGAGCAGGAAAAAGGAGGAGAAAGGATGAGGGAGGTGGATAAGCCACGGAGGGGAATGATAGAGGGATGAAGGGATGGAGAGAGAGATGGAGTTTGATGCCAGAGATAACAATTAACATTCAACTCTGGAATGTAGAAGAGAGAGAGAGAGACAGAGAGAGAGAGAGAGAGAGAGAGAGGTGGTCAGGAGGTCTAACAGCAGATGAGATCATGAGACCCAGTTCTGTCTTTCTGCTTCCTCCTGATCCACACACACACACCTACACACACACCTACACACACACCTACACACACACCTACACACACACACACACTTGTCTGGCCGTTCCAAACACACAGCTCATTTCCTCCAGGCATGTTCCCAATTAGAGATGCTCTACCCTGCTGTTCCAGGTCACACCATGAACCTCTCTCTGTCCCTCCCTCCCTCTCCCCCTCGGTCTCTCTCTGTCCCTCCCTCCCTCTCTCTCTGTGCCTCCCTCTCTCTCTCTCTGTCCCTCCCTCTCTCCCTCGGTCTCTCTCTGTCCCTCCCTCTCTCCCTCGGTCTCTCTGTGTCCCTCTCTCTCTCTCTCTCTCTCTCTCTCTCTCTCTCTCTCTCTGTCCCTCCCTCTCTCCCTCGGTCTCTCTGTCCCTCTCTCCCTCTCTCTCTCTCTGTCTCTCTCCCTCCCTCATTCACTCCTCTCTCTCGCTTCTCTCCATGTCTCCCCCCCTTCCACATCTCTTTTTCCCTCAATTCCTGGCTGCTGTTGTATGTGTTTGTATGTTTTGATGTTTGTTGAGGTGTGCGGGTGTTTCGGAGTGTGTGTGTTGTGGACTGTGTGTGTGCGTGTTGTACAGGCTGGCTGCTGGTGTGTAGCCAGTGTATGCGCGTCTTGTGGTTTTTGTTGTGGTGAGTGTGTGTGTGTGTTGTGGTGAGTGTGTGTGTGTGTGTGCGTGTTGGTACTTCTTTGTTCTCCTCACTAAGTGAGACCAGATGATCCAGCACCTTGACATGGGCAGAGCACACGCCAGCCACACGGACAGACCCCCTCACAGCCCTGACCCCCCCCCTCATCTCTCATCCTTCCAGACTACGAGGGTCTGCGTGCCAAAATGGGGTGAACATATAATCCTGTCCTTGAGAGAGGATTTGATGTGGAGAGAGATGAAGAGAGAGAGAGAGACACAGAGAGAGATGAAGAGAGAGAGATCGAGGCTCACTCTCTCTGGAAAGAGTTCAGCCACACAACTTTTCAATTACAGCAATCAAGTGTTTTCACTTCCCTTCATTGTCCTTGAAAGAAAGAGACAGTTGGAGTCACACGCTCACACACACACACACACACACACACTCTGTGGCGGTCATGTTGGGATTGTAGTCATCAGTAAAGATTGTTAGTGTTTTCCTGAAGGCGTCCATTTTGGGGACATTGAGGGGTGCTGAGGTAAACACCTGGTTTCCTGCAGTGAGTGTGGGGTGTGTTGTGGTGATGTGTGCGTGTGTGTGACTCACCGACACACCTGGCTCCGTCTGTACTGGTGACGTAGCCCCGAGGGCAGGTGCACACGTAGCTCCCGGCAGTGTTGGTGCACTCACCCCCGTCACATACACCTGGGATGGTGCTGCACTCGTCGATGTCTGAAACACACACACACACACACACAGACACACACAGACACACACAGACACACACACAGACACACACACACACACAGACACACAGACACACACACACACAGACACACACACACAGACACACACACACACACAGACACACACACACAGACACACACACATAGACACAGACACACACAGACACACACAGACACACACACACGTTTAGTGCCGAGTTCACGCTGGGAGTTTTCCTCTCGTCACGCACCCCAGACCTCCCAAAACCTTCCAGAATGTTACAGAACCTTCCGGAACACTATGTAACCTTCCAGAACTCTCCAGAACACCACAGACCGTGTTCCAGCCTGGGAGCAGACTACACCATAATGAGGTGTGCACTGTTGCCGCGGCGCTCGGCAGGGCCTGGACCAGCAGTGGGGCGTATTATGGGATGTCCCCTTGCCGCCGCCAGACGAGGAAAGTGAAGGACCAGAGGGAGTCGGGTTTTAATGACGTGTTGCACTTATTTATACGCGTACATAATGACCCCTATTGGGTGCAATTACCGTACGCTTATGGATGTGGCATGTGTGTGGGTTCATGTGCGTGTGTTTGTGTGTGTGTGTGTGTGTGAGGGACAGGGGGTGTGTCTGTGCAGTCATTACTGCTGCAGTCATGCATTAGTTGTGTATTCAGTGAGTGTGACTGTGTGTGAGTGTGTGTGTGTGTGTGTGTGTGTGCCAAGGGGGAGGGGGTGCCCATGCTGACTCTACTGACATTGTAAAAGCCAAATACAGTCTGGGTCAGCATTCCCAGAGCAGACTGCGCACACACACACACACACACACTGTGTGTGGAGGGAAACGTCTGCCACCTGGATAAATCACAGTATTGTGGGAAGGATTTTAAACTAATATTTCTATATTAATGTGTGTGTTTGAGGGAGCTGTAAATGTCATGGCTCAGAGGAGGTCCTTGTCTGTAATGAGACAGTCTAATCTGATCCCTGCCTCCCATATGCTGTGTGTGTGCAAAGGAGGACAGAATACTTGAAGAGGAAAAGACGGAGAGATGTAGAAGAGAGCAGTGGCTGGGTGTGCTCTGCCAGAGAGGCAGTCTGCCAGAGAAGCAGTCTGCTAGAGAGGCAGTCTGGCAGAGAGGCAGTCTGCTAGAGAGGCAGTCTGGCAGAGAGGCAGTCTGGCAGAGAGGCAGTCTGCTAGAGAGGCAGTCTGGCAGAGAGGCAGTCTGGCAGAGAGGCAGTCTGGCAGAGAGGCAGTCTGCCAGAGAGGCAGTCTGCCAGAGAGGCAGTCTGCAAGAGAGGCAGTCTGCCAGAGAGGCAGTCTGCTAGAGAGGCAGTCTGGCAGGGGAGCTTGAGGACCGTGCTGGAGGAGGGCATGCTGCTGCATAAGCAGCCCTCCTCCCAGAGCTCTCCTGGGGTCTGAGCCGGCGGGAGGTCACACACTAAGACGTGACTTTCCTTCATTTCCGAGCTGCTAGATTTACGGACTGATCAAATCTCTACTCCCTTATTTAATGGGCCTTGAAATGTTGTGAAACAATGTTCTTTGAAGTCCCTTCCACTCCTCTCTGCTCCCTCCACCTCCTCAAAACAGGATTCCAGAACAGAATCTGCACTAAAGAACACTACCAAAACTATAGAACAGAGGCAGAACTCTAGAACACAACCAATACAGTGATATGTGTTATATTAATCTAGAGGTGAGATTGTTGATCCCCTGTAGGGTTGTGTGTGTGTGTGTGTGTGTGTGTGTGGGTGTGTGTGTGTGTGCGTGTGTGCGTGTGTGTGTGTGTGCGTGTGTGTGTGTGTGTGTGTGCGTGTGTGTGTGCGCGTGCGCGTGCGTGCGTGCGTGTGTGTGTGCGTGTGTGTGCGTGTGTGTGTGTGTGCGTGCGTGTGTGTGTGTGTGTGTGTGCGTGCGTGTGTGTGTGTGTGTGTGTCACCTTCACACTTGTGGCTGGTCTCGCTCTGACGATGTCCTGCAGGACATTTACACTCATAGGAGCCCACTGTGTTGATGCAGTTTCCTCCAGAACACAGGTTAGGAATGGCCTGACACTCATCCACATCTGGAGAGAGAGAGAGAGGGGGTGGAGAGAGAGAGAGATCATTTAGTAAAACTGTCACACCACTGTACATGCGCAGCTTTAAGAGATACACGGCTCTTAACAGTCTGCAAACCTCCTAAAAAGTTCCTGCTCTCAGCCCTGCAGGGAATCTTGTCAG
>NC_140376.1:930000-1067500 GCF_054491055.1 Hypomesus nipponensis | reverse complement strand
AGGGGGGAGAGGGGAGGGGGAAAACAAGACTCCCCCAGTCCTTGAGGAGAGATCTACAGACAGATAAGAGATCTACTCTTCCCTCCCTCCCTCCTCTCTTATTGCTTCCTTGTGCTGAATGAGGGTAAATCACTTCCATTCAACCCCGAGGGCGAGGGAGCTTGAGAAGGAGAAAGAATCAGAGAGAGAGAGAGACAGGGAGGGAGACAGAGAGAGAAAGAAGACAGGGAGACAGACATGGAGAGAGAGACAGGGAGAGAGACAGGAAGAGAGACAGGGAGAGAGACAGGAAGAGAGACAGGGAGAGAGACAGGGAGAGAGACAGGAAGAGAGACAGGGAGAGAGACAGGGAGAGAGAGACAGGGAGAGAGACAGGAAGAGAGACAGGGAGAGAGACAGGGAGAGAGACAGGGAGAGAGACAGGGAGAGAGACAGGGAGAGAGACAGGGAGGGAGACAGAGAGAGAAAGAAGACAGGGAGACAGACATGGAGAGAGAGACAGGAAGAGAGACAGGGAGAGAGAGACAGGGAGAGAGACAGAGAGAGAGACAGGAAGAGAGACAGGGAGAGAGAGACAGGGAGAGAGACAGGGAGAGAGACAGGGAGAGAGAGACAGGGAGAGAGACAGAGAGAGAGACAGGAAGAGAGACAGGGAGAGAGAGACAGGGAGAGAGACAGAGAGAGAGACAGGGAGAGAGACAGGAAGAGAGACAGGGAGAGAGACAGGGAGAGAGACAGGGAGAGAGAGACAGGGAGAGAGACAGGGAGAGAGACAGGGAGAGAGACAGGGAGAGAGAGACAGGGAGAGAGACAGGGAGAGAGACAGGGAGAGAGACAGGGAGAGAGAGACAGGGAGAGAGACAGGGAGAGAGACAGGGAGAGAGACAGGAAGAGAGACAGAGAGAGAGACAGAGAGAGAGAGAGAAAAAGTAGGTCAAACTCAGAGAACTGAGCTCACAGCATAGTTCCCCTGCCTGTCTCTGTCTTTGTCTCTCTCTATGTATGAGCAGGAGAACCCTGATGTGACAGCATAGTTCCCCTGCCTGTCTCTGTCTTTGTCTCTCTCTATGTATGAGCAGGAGAACCCTGATGTGACAGCATAGTTCCCCTGCCTGTCTCTGTCTTTGTCTCTCTCTATGTATGAGCAGGAGAACCCTGATGTGACAGCATAGTTCCCCTGCCTGTCTCTGTCTTTGTCTCTCTCTATGTATGAGCAGGAGAACCCTGATGTGACAGTCTGTTGCCCAATCAGGAATGCTAGTCCCCCCAGAGCATCCCAGACCCTCTACTGTGCTGATCACAGAGTCACATCTGGCTTCCATTACACTGGTCTGCCTGAGATGGCAGAGGGACCAAGCTCTGATCCAAACCTGCATCTCTCTCTCTCTCTCTGTCTCTTTGTCTCTCTTTCTTTCTGGTCTATTCCATGCCCTGACCAGTCAGAGGCAACTCTAGACAGCTCAAAACAGGGGCCAAATTCAGCAAGGCGCTGTCTCTACACACACATGTACACCCGTCTGGATGAGAACAGTGCCAGTGCCGCAGCACAGTGCCAGTGCCGCAACAACATCAGGGCCAAACTAAAGACTGGATATCTGATCCCACGACTCTTCAATGGACTGAATAACAACCAGCCTGCCAGCTCCTCTGTAACCAGCCTGCCAGCTCCTCTGTAACCAGCCTGCCAGCTCCTCTATAACCAGCCTGCCAGCTCCTCTGTAACCAGCCTGCCAGCTCCTCTATAACCAGCCTGCCAGCTCCTCTGTAACCAGCCTGCCAGCTCCTCTATAACCAGCCTGCCAGCTCCTCTATAACCAGCCTGCGAGCTCCTCTCTACACACAACCAGACAGGTTAGGGTCCTGCCAAGAGAGACTGTGTGTTTGTGTATGTTTGTGTGTATAAGTGTGTTTTTTTAGAGTGTCTATTAGGTCTGTTTTTGAGGTGTCTAAGTGTGTGTGAAAGAATGAGAGTATAAGACTTGGTGTGTGTGTGTAAGTGTGAGAGTGTGTGTTGAGATTAAACACAGAGAACATGGAGATTCGTGGGCTAGACAGGTTGGACGGGGGGGGGGGGGCAGGGGGGGCACCGAGTTTGCAACATTCGGAAGCAATTTGGTATGATTACTGCTCAAATTGCTTCAATAGATCAAAAATGTTCTCCAACTAACCCCTCCCCCCCACACACATACACACTAGAACATTCACCTCAAGTTAGTCACTCCACTGTTCTCGTCCAAGCATCTCCAGTTTCCACAAATGTGAGTGTGTGTGTGTGTGTGTGTGTGTGAATCCTCACAGGACTCCACAACCTTCACTTCATAATGTTCACACACATACACACACTTCTTGATATTTATTACGACTGACTATGCCCAGAGTTGGGTTAATAAGTTCAGGGACAGACCTGATGACCTTTCACCTGCATTAACTCCCCGCCAACACTATCACGTAACAGACTGCTACTGCAGCCAAGTCCTCCTTCCCTATCCTTACTCCTTCAGCCTGCCTTTTCTTCCTCTTTCTCCATCTGTTTCTTCTCTTCCTTATTTCTAGTTCCTTTTCACTCTGTCTATACTTCTATACCCCCTCCTCCTCCTCCTCCCCCTCCTCCTCTTCCTCCCCCTCCTCTGACGAAGGTTCCGCTCATGTCACCAGAGGTGAGGAAGCTGCACTAATCTCATCCGGAACGCTCGGCATTCTGGGAAACGGCCTGGCCCAGCTGTGAGGTCACGGAGGGGGGACGCCGCTGACAGAACCAGTGTTCAGGGTCAACAACAGAGAGAGAGAGAGAGGGAGAGAGGAGGAGAGGAGGAGAGGAGGAGAGGAAAATATCATTTCTCAGTGATTCATGGAGGAGGATGCACCCTGCGTGTCAGCTAGGTGTGTTATTAACAGAAGACATCACCGTCTTGTTCCTCTACGAGGACTCTATAAAACATGTCTGGATCACCGAGCTGTCATTGGTTCCCCCACGACAGCCAGGAACCATGTGAGGAGGGGGGGGAAGGATTAGGCTGTGACTCCTTCCTGTGTGTTTCCAGTTGTTTGTCTCCCCAGCAACAGCTGGGAAGTGTAACATCTGGGTGTGTTACGTGACCTTTCTCATTTGCTGACATTTCATGCACAAATATTTGTGTGTATGTATATATGGTTGTGTGTGTGTGTGTTAGTGTGTGTGTGTTAAGTGTTTACTGCCTGATGTTATTCTCCTCCTGCCACTAGCTGTGTGTTCACGCCATCAGTCTGTCTCACCAGCGGTTCTGACAGAGAGAGAGACAGAGAGACAGAGAGAGAGAGACAGAGAGAGACAGAGAGAGGGACAGAGAGAGAGACAGAGAGAGAGACAGAGAGAGACAGAGAGAGACAGAGAGAGAGAGAGAGAGAGAAAGAGACAGAGAGAGACAGAGAGACAGAGAGACAGAGAGAGACGGGGAGTCAGATCGTTGAGTGGTTAGGGAATCGGGCTAGTAATCAGAAGGTTGCCAGTTCGATGCCAAATGACGTTCTGTCCTTGGGCAAGGCACTTCTCCCTACTTGCCTTGGGGGGAATGTCCCTGTACTTACTATAAGTTGCTCTGGATAAGAGTGTCTGCTAAATGACTAAATGTAAATGTAGAGAGAGTAAGGAAGAGAAACAGACAGACAGACAGACAAGTCTATATGAGGGATAGCAGTGAGGTGAAACAGCTTCTGGCAGCGGTTCTCTCTACGCCTTAATGCTGAGTTAATAGATGCATTCTTCAGCGAACGGGGGGAAGTTTAGGGTAATAATGCAGAGCACATGACTGTGCAGGGTTTGAGTCTAGCAGAGCCACAGAAACAGCTCTCATTACGCAGGTATGAGCTGTGTGTCTGTGCTCAGTAAGCTCAACTGTCTGGAGACACAGAACCCTTTATTCCTTACTGAAGAGATTTCCTTGCTGCTATAATACTGAGGTCATTTGTAAAAGTTCATCTGTCTGCTCTTGGTGCCTGTTCTGCAGCAATGTTCCCATTGACTGCCGAAACACAGTCTAGAATCTGTATATCTACCTCACAGATACAGTCTATAGTCAGTTTCCTCTGCCAGTACTGGTAGCTATTTCCCCTAGCTGGAGTGAAAACACAATGTTGCTATAAACAGCCAGTATTCTGGCTATTCTGCTGTCATCGCTGGTAACAGCACAAGGAAATCAACTTTTCTTTTCCATCAGGCAAGATCAAAGGTCACCCCACTCCAGGTCCCTCAGGACCCCTCTGGTGCTGATTGAAGTAGAACAAGGCTCTATTCTGAGAGCCCTTTCCTCTGGGTTTGTGCTAACGAGGACACTAATCAGGTCTAAGTGTGGTCATGAGAAGGATGCAAGGCAGCGTGGGTTTGAAGCTATTTCCAATAACACATAAAACCCAACATGATGAGGTCATGATTCAAAGCTAACATGAAACTGTTTTGGGGGAGGCAGGGGAGGGGAGGGGAGATCTTCTGAAAGAGGGTTCTCAGTCATTGGGTATACCTAGGCTGTAGAATGTCTCTCTCTCTCCTGACTGTATATACATGTCTCTCTCTCTTCAGACTGTATATACATGTCTCTCTCTCTTCAGACTGTATATACATGTCTCTCTCTCTCCAGACTGTATATCTACGTCTCTCTCTCTCCGGACTGTATATACACGTCTCTCTCTCTCCAGACTGTATATACATGCCTGTCTCTCTCTCTCCTCTCCATCCCTCCATCATAGGAGCCGACTCAGGAGCGAACTCAAATAAGACCTCCTCCTTTCCAGCCTCTCCAGTATCGCCTGATGTCATTGGCCAACAGAAGTCTTCATGAAAGTTCATTGGTGTAGCTGGCTGTGTTAGGAGAGGAGAGGGCTTCAGAGGGAGTGACTGGGCTGGACTCACACACACACACACACAAACACGCTCACACACACACACACTCACACACCCTCTCTTGGTTCTGCTGCTGTGTGGTGGTCTTCTCAAGGAGGTGAGGTGTTTGTGCTAGCACACTCTGTGTACACAGCTGGGGAGTCCATCACACTTCTACCCCTCCATCCCTCTACACCTCCACCTCCACATCCCTCCATCTCTCTTCCCCTCTACCCCTCTATCCCTCCATCCATTCATCCCTCCATCCAATCCTCCACAGGAAATGTGCACAGTTCCACAAAGAAACCCCCCCTGTCTTCCCAACAGGGCTTTCTTTACCGCCAGATGTCTGGAGGGCTGACTCCACCCCCTCTCCTCCACCCCCCCCTACACACACACACACCTTCCAGCCCCCTATGTTGTGTTTTCCACGAAAACAACCTCAGAGTTGTGTGAAGTGGGGGGATGTGGAAAGATGGAGGGGGAGCAGGGGTGAGGAGGGGGGTTGTCAGGCATAAGTGTAGGGGTGGTATTTGTAGTTTTTGTATATGGAAGTTGTAGTTTGTACCTCTCTCGCACTGCGGCCCAGTGAAGCCGTAGACGCAGGCACACCTGCTGGGCCCGATGCAGCGCCCGCCGTTCTGACAGCCACTCTCACACACCGCTGTTTAGAGAGAGGACAGGTGAGACACACACACACAGCTGCATGGGGGAGGGAGGACAGGTGAGAGACAGGTGAGAGACAGAGGGAGGACAGGTGAGAGACAGAGGGAGGACAGGTGAGAGACAGAGGGAGGACAGGTGAGAGACAGAGGGAGGACAGGTGAAACAGAGGGAGGACAGGTGAAACAGAGGGAGGACAGGTGACAGACAGAGGGAGGACAGGTGACAGACAGAGGGAGGACAGGTGAGAGACAGAGGGAGGACAGGTGAGAGACAGGTGAGAGACAGAGGGAGGACAGGTGAAACAGAGGGAGGACAGGTGAGACAGAGGAAGGACAGGTGACAGACAGGTGACAGACAGGGCTACTCACGCTGTCCACAGTGGCTTCCTGTGTATCCCTTCTGACATGAGCAGGAGTCCTCCTGACAGCTGCCCCCGTTCATACACCTGACGTTACACGACTGCACTGTGGAGGGAGGAGGGGGAGAGAGAGGAGGGGGAGAGAGGAGGGGGACAGAGGAGGGGGACAGAGAGGGGTTAACAACACAGCAACCACTTGGAAGGACATGTGAGGTGCTGCAGACACACACACACACATTTCCAAACACACAGACAGTGAGACGAATAGAGGAATGTAATGTGTGTGTGAGTGTACGTGACACGAACATCCCACATGGAGCACGTAAGCCATCAATAGGTCTTCCTGTCAAACACCCCCCTCCTATCTTTCTTTCAGTCCTTTTGTGTGTGTCTCTCTCTGGTGTCTCTCTCCCTTCTTACTTTGTCATCCTTAATAATGTTCATTGATCTGGAGAGGGTCTGGCCCAGGGGGTGAGGGGGGTGAGAGGGGTGAGAGGGGTGAAGGGGGGTGAGAGGGTCTGGCCCAGGGGGTGAGGGGGGTGAGAGGGTCTGGCCCAGGGGGTGAGGGGGGTGAGAGGGGTGAGAGGGGTGAAGGGGGGTGAGAGGGTCTGGCCCAGGGGGTGAGGGGGGTGAGAGGGGTGAGAGGGGTGAGGGGGGGTGAAGGGGGGGTGAAGGGGGGTGAGGGGGGGTGAGGAGGGGTGAGGAGGGTGAGGAGGGTGAGGAGGGGTGAAGGGGGGTGCGGAGGGGTGAGAGGGGGGGTGAGGAGGGGTGAGGGGGGGTGAGGAGGGGTGAGGGGGGGTGAGAGGGGTGAAGGGGGGTGCGGAGGGGTGAGAGGGGGGGTGAGGGGGGTGTGAGGGGGGTGAGAGGGGTGAGGGGGGGTGGGGGGGGTGAAGGGGGGTGAGAGGGGTGAAGGGGGGTGAGAGGGGTGAAGGGGGGTGAGAGGGGTGAAGGGGGGTGAGAGGGGGTGAGGAGGGGTGAAGGGGGGTGAGGGGGGGTGAGAGGGGTGAAGGGGGGTGAGAGGGGTGAAGGGGGGTGAGAGGGGGTGAGGAGGGGTGAAGGGGGGTGAGGGGGGGTGAAGGGGGGTGAGAGGGGTGAAGGGGGGTGAGAGGGGGTGAGGAGGGGTGAGGGGGGTGAGAGGGGGGTGAGGGGGGGTGAGAGGGGGGTGAGGGGGGGTGAGGGGCTTAGCTCTCACATCTGGGTGTTTTTACAGGGGGGCTGAAGAGAGCAGGAAACACTGCTGCTGTAGTGTGAGTGTGAGAGAGAGCGAGAGAGAGAGTCTAACACCATTGTCATGGTAACATCAATGTCATGGTGTCCCCCTCTCTCCTCGCCCCCCCAGTGGTGATCCAACTGAAGATTTTACAGCTGAGGGTGAGAGCTATCCAACATGGCCGCCGCTGAAACTGAGATCTCCCTCTAGCCTCGTATCTGCCCTCTCTGACGCCAGATCCTGCGTGGTCAGACAGCATAGAGGGCTGTGTGTGTGTGTGTCTGCCATGTTTCACCTAAGCGGTGATGAACCTGGGTGACCTTTCACCCCTGTCAGACAGCCAGAGGCCAGGCAGAGGTAACGGTACAGGCTGAACCAGAGACACCCCAGATCCTCTGGAACAATCCAGCCCTGATACAGACCTCCACCCCCCAGCCCAGCCCTCCCTCCCTCCCTCCCTCCCTCCCTCCCTCCCTCCCTCCCTCCCCCCCCCCCCTCTCTCTCTCTCTCTCTCTCTCTCTCTCTCTCTCTCTCTCTCTCTCTCTCTCTCTCTCTCTCTCTCTCTCTCTCCCTCCCTGCCTCTCTCTGTCTCTCCCTGCCTCTCTCTGTCTCCCTCCCTCCCTCCCTTTCCCTCCTCACAGAGTAGGTCCTGTTCTACACCTCAGGGTCAGACTCGGGTGTGTGTGTGTGTGAGAGAGAGAGAGAGAGAGAGAGAGTTAGGTGTGACTGACGAGAGAGCAGGGGAACAATAGGCCTGAACACACACACACACTTTCTTAAAATATGCTATCAAACTAATTAACACTCACTCAAAACTGTTTTAATACACCCGCACCAGACAGACAGGCAGACAGACAGACAGACAGACACTCCCATGCAGGGCTGTGAGGGCAGCAGGGCTGTCAAACAGACTCTATGTAGCGTTTAACAGCCCCCCGAGGACAGAGCACAGAGAACAGCACTCAGTAATAATCCAGAGGCCCGGAACACAGGAGACACTGTTGACCTGTGTATGTGTGTGTCTCTCTCTGTGTGTGTGTGTGTCTCTCTGTGTGTGTGTGTGTGTGTGTGTGTCTGTCTCTGTGTGTATGTGTGTGTGTGAGGGAGAGAGACTGACCTCCAGCAGCAGACCCACAGGCAGGAGAGAGCTGCCCACTGGAACAGGTGCACATGTTGGGTCTGGAACAGAAACCATCTCCACAAGAGTTCCTGCAGATCGCTGGAGGAGGGGGAGGGAGGAGAGGGGTGAGGAGGGGGAGGGAAGGAGAGTGAGGGGGAGGGAGGGAACAATCAAAAGACGGATGATGAATCCTCTTTAAAGGCAACTGAACTTCAGAAGAACGTTAAAAATGAATTTCAGTGGAAAATCTCCCCAAAGCTCCGTAGCTAACGGCCAGTACTGTACGTCTGACTTTCAACATCAGCCTCCGTTCCCAGGCACCAGACCAGCAGCATGGCTACAGCTGGTGTGTGTTCCTGGTGAGTGTGTTCCTGGTGTGTGTGTGTGTGTGTGTGTGTGTGTGTGTGTGAGAGAGAGAGAGGCCAGGTACTGGGTACTCACGAACGATGCACTGGTTTCCCCCGGGCAGAGTCTTCCAGCCGGGGCAGCAGTAGGAGTGGAAACGGGAACCACACACGTTGGGTCTGAGAGAGAGAGAGAGAGAGAGAGAGAGAGACAGAGAGAGACAGAGAGAGACAGAGAGAGAGACAGAGAGAGAGACAGGGAGAGAGACAGAGAGACACAGAGAGAGACAGAGAGAGACAGAGAGAGACAGGGAGAGAGACAGAGAGAGAGACAGGGAGAGAGAGACAGAGAGAAGACAGAATAACAAACTCACTCTCCACAGCGACCCCCAAACATCACTTCAACAAAGCCCTCCGTAAATACACACACGCTGTGACTCCTCCAGCACTCTGAGACCTGGGAGACCCTTGTTTTCTGAGTAAACAGAGCTGGCGGTGGTGCCAAGCCCCCCCTGCCCCCTCCAGGCCCCCCAGGGCCCCCCAGGCCCCCCTAGGACCGACAGGCTGGTTTGGAATTGGGAGGTTACACGAAAAGCAGCAGTTTGTTTTCAGTCATGGCTGAATCCAAACTTCCCAGGAAACAAAGAGATATTTATACACCGTCTCCCTAAACCCTGTCCTGGACCTCAGTGTGTGAGCCTCTCCCCCAGCCAGGGCCCCCTGTTCTCAGGGCCCCTCCAAACCAGGGCCCCTCCAAACCAGGGCCCCTCCAAACCAGGCCCCCCACTTCACACCCCCCAATCCCTCCTGGCCCTTACTTTGGTCCCAGCTGCTGATTGGTGGAGAGAGCCTAGGGTGACCCTTGAACTCCTGACACATGCAGGAGTCGTCCAATGGCTGGGAGCCAGACTGCCCTGCATGGCCCTGATGGAGGATGGATGGAGAGCTCTGGTCTAACTAACCAGCAGCTCCTGGTCTAACTAACCAGCAGCTCCTGGTCTAACTAACCAGCAGCTCCTGGTCTAACTAACCAGCAGTTCCTGGTCTAACTAACCAGCAGCTCCTGGTCTAACTAACCAGCAGCTCCTAGTCTAACTAACCTGCAGCTCCTGGTCTAAGTAACCAGCAGCTCCTAGTCTAACTAACCAGCAGCTCCTGGTCTAAGTAACCAGCAGTTCCTGGTCTAAGTAACCAGCAGCTCCTGGTCTAAGTAACCAGCAGCTCCTGGTCTAAGTAACCAGCAGCTCCTGGTCTCCAGACTCCTCTCTCTCCTCTCTGCTTCTCTGAGCACTGGTTCCGGAGCACTAGTCCTGGGCTAATGGGCTGTTTTAAGGGTTGAGTTAAAACCCTGATTAATCCGCTTAAAACTAAAATAAGTTATTTAGTGACAGAATGATGTTCCTCTGCAGGCAACTTACAGCAGACTGAGTTAAACACAGAGAGAGAGACAGAGAGAGGGAAAGATCAAATGGACAGATAGACATTGAAAGAGATATAGACTGAAATTGAGAGAAAGAGAGGCAGATGAGAGAGAGAGAGGCAGGTGAGAGAGAGAGAAATAGAGATAACCTCCACTTCTTCAGAGAGCAGTTGTCTGTGGTCACCTGGGAAGCAGCAGCTGTTTGCATCTTCAGAGAAAAGGAGTCCTGCAACTACCCAAACAGATGTCCTGGGGGAGGGGGGAGAGGGGGAGAGGGAAGGGGAAGTCTGAAGGGACAGGAGAAAAGAGCAGTCTGACAGAAAAGGAGAACTAGAAAGACAGAAAGAGAGAGAGAGAGAGACCGAAGAGAGACCGAAGAGAGAGAGAAAGGAGTGACAGAAATGAAGCTGTGAGCTTCAAGGAGAGACAGGCTGGTGGGAAAGAACGAGAGGCTGGTAGGAGGAAAAGAAAACAGGTTTATGTTCAGGAGAGGAGGAGGAGAGGGGGAGGGGAGGGGGAGGGGAGGAGAGGGGGGGAGGGGGGGAGGGGGAGGGGGGAGAGGGGGAGAGGGGGAACGAAAAGCAATTGTGGGGGGGGGGGGCAGTCTGGACATTCCACCATTCAACAGGTCCAAACTGATGTGTAATGCTATCTACCTATCGATCTTGTACTCTCCCCTTTCTCTTTATTTCTCTTTTCTCTCCAGCTCTGTTTTTCTGCTCAGGGGGGCGTTCAATAACGGGGGGTCGTGGGGGGGCTGCAGGTATGTTTCTGGTTTGTTATCCTTGCACCCCCTCTCCTCTACTAACCAGGGCTTAGTCCCAGCCTGGCCTGGTCTCCTGGCCAGAGATAGAGGGACAGGGGGAGGGAGAGGGGGAGTGAGAGGGGGAGGGAGAGGGGGAGGGAGAGAGGGAGGGAGAGGGGGAGGGAGGAGGAAGGAGGAACTTCACTAGCAGTACTGAAACCCCCTGCTGTTTCCTCTGCTCAGTCTGAAGGGGATTAAGCCTGCTGTCTGTATTTGTCCTCAGACGCCCGGCCTCATTACCTCTCATTAACACTGACAAAAGAAAGATGGCTGCCACTTCTTCATGAAGACCGAGGACAGAGAGACATGACCCGGACCCCCTGAAGGAGGGGTGTGGAGAGGCAGCCTGACTGAGGGAACCTGGGTCAGGTGGCTGAGCGGTTAGGGACTCGGGAATTAATCAGAAGGTTGCCTGTTCGATTCCTGGCCGTGCAAAATGACAAATGTTCTTGGGCCAGTGACTTCACCCTACTTGCCTCGGGGAATGTCCCTGTACTTACTGTAAGTCGCTCTGGATAAGAGCGTCTGCTAAATGACTAAAATGTAAAAAGGAGAGAGGAGTGTCTGGTAGTGAGGGGAGAGGTATGGGTGCATGTCGTCCAGCTGTAAGGACAATATGGTCCAACTTGAAACCTCTCTGAATGCACCTTATAAAGGACTACAACGGCCGTTTGGTCAGCACTTCAAATCCCCCCAAAAATCCACCGTATCAAAACCAATCTCCAGCCAATTTCGGGAGGAGAGAGGGGGGAGGAGATGGGGGAGGAGAGGGGGAGGAGAGAGAGGGGGGGAGAGGGGGGAGGCTACTGGGAGGCCCAGGTCAGGTAAAAACTATAAACTCAGCAGTTATGAGACAAGGGCCCCCAAGATCCTTCACATTCAGGCCTCCTGGGGTCAAGGGTCAGGGCAACCTCCCAACCTCCACCTAGGTGCCAGGACCTGGGATCAGGGAGAGGTTGCACACAGTCTCTCTCTCTGGGGAGACACACAGTCTCTCTCTCTGGGGGAGACACACGGTCTGTCTCTCTCTGGGGAGACACACGGTCTGTCTCTCTCTGGGGAGACACACGGTCTGTCTCTCTCTGGGGAGACACACCAGGAGGAGAAACAGCGGAGGGAGGGAGTCATGATCCCTTACTCCCGGTCAAAGGTCAACAGTCTGGAGTGTGACACTGGGTGATGGGTTGGTGTGTCTGCTGTGAGCCCACGCCCACTCTCTCACCTGCCTGCTGAGAGCCGCCAGCCAGCAGGACTGGAGGAGACCAGGACGAGGAGATATCAGAGGGATGGAGAGGGAGGAGAAGACCAGGACGAGGAGATATCAGAGGGATGGAGAGGGAGGAGGAGACCAGGACGAGGAGATATCAGAGGGATGGAGAGGGAGGAGGAGACCAGGACGAGGAGATATCAGAGGGATGGAGAGGGAGGAGGAGACCAGGACGAGGAGATATCAGAGGGATGGAGAGGGAGGAGGAGACCAGGACGAGGAGATATCAGAGGGATGGAGAGGGAGTAGGAGACCAGGACGAGGAGATATCAGAGGGATGGAGAGGGAGGAGGAGACCAGGACGAGGAGATATCAGAGGGATGGAAAGGGAGGAGGACAGGAGGTTG
The DNA here is from genome assembly GCF_054491055.1 of Hypomesus nipponensis. Taxonomy (NCBI): domain Eukaryota; kingdom Metazoa; phylum Chordata; class Actinopteri; order Osmeriformes; family Osmeridae; genus Hypomesus; species Hypomesus nipponensis. Next base: position 1,055,111 of record NC_140376.1, on the reverse strand, counting down.
GGAGCAATGTGTTCTGCATGGTGCTCCAAACTCCACAAGCTCCTGAAGGGAATGTTTTCTACAAAGACGATCATCCAACCTCCTCCAACGCTTGTGAGTTCTTTACGAGACACGGATGATTGATGTAACTGACGGTCGTGATAAGCTGTAAGAATACAATGAGCTTTTACCGTCGCTAACATAAATCCCTCCCACGCCACTAATAACCACAGCCTATCAGAGTCCCGCTCTCCACCAGACGGTCTCTCGGTCTTCACAGCACAGGAAACATGAACCACATTCCACCACAGACGCTCAGAACTCCATCTCAGAACAAATGGATGCAGAAAATTCACAAAGACACATAAAAAAGCCCTGAAAAGGATTCCAGCACATATAAAACAGCAGAAGGGAAACGTCTCTCCTGCGCTCATCTTTCTAGCTCCAGCTTGTCTCCTGTTGGTCCAGTTTGTCTCCTGTTGGTCCAGTTTGTCTCCGGTTGGTCCAGTTTGTCTCCTGTTGGTCCAGTTTGTCTCCTGTTGGTCCAGCTCTCCTCAGAATCCCAGCAGGGTCAGAGGGACAGCCTGCTCCCAGCAGGAGCGGGTGGGTCTGTGTTTTGGTCAGGCACGTGACCGGGCAGCCTCGAGAGCATGAGGACCCGTCCAGGACCTGTGGCCCAGTGTCTCTCTCTTTCTTGGGGGGAGGAGGGAAGAGGATAGGGAAGAGCAGGAGAAACAGAGGGAGGGAAGAGGATAGGGAAGAGCAGGAGAAACAGAGGGAGGGATCTCAAATTCTACTCTGCGTCATCATTTTTAAGTCCTCTTAAAACCGCTCTTCATCAGAACCGATCAGATGTGAAAGTAAAAGCAAAACTACAGAATCAAACTCTGGTTTCTGTGTTCTAGCCCAGTGTCTGAGAAGCATGCAGCTTCCCACACAGAAGTGAGGACATGGATCTGCAGTGGGGTGGGGGTGGGGGGAGGGGCGGCTTGGTACAAAATGGCTCCTCTGAGGGCTGTTTGCCTGAGGCGCTGGGCGTGTTTGCATGTGCGTTAGGCCTGCTGACAGCACAGACACCTCTGTTGGTTCATCATTACTGAACATGTTATTACAGAAAACACCAGAACCACGATAATGTGCGCTTCAAGCCAGCGTCTGGTCCAAACTACAATACTATTTCATTCTCTCTACCTCCACTTCTCTTTCGGTCCACCTCTTTTCACTCTCCTCATGTCTTGCTCTCTCTCCTCCTCTCCTTCTCCTCACAGTAGGAGAAGGAGAGGAGAAGGAGAGGAGTAGGAGAAGGACCTACTCCTCTCCTTCTCCTCTCCTTCTCCTACTCCTCTCCTTCTCGTCCTCCTCTCCTTCTCTCCTCCTTCTCCTACTCCTCTCCTTCTCTCCTCCTTCTCCTCCTCCTCTCCTTCTCGTCCTCCTCTCCTTCTCTCCTCCTTCTCCTCCTTTTCTCCTTCTCTCCTCCTTCTCCTCCTCCTCTCCTTCTGTTCCTCTGTCATGGCGTTGGTTGCTTTGTCACCTGCAGCAGTGAAACAGATGCCCCTTGTCGTGCCCCCTGGGCGATCCAAATACCTCATTTCCTGTCCCGGGGCATGGGGTAGTTCTAAGCAGGGACAGATGAGAGGCTGATTGGAATAACTGATGCTGACATTCTAAACAGGCCCCAACAAAAAGTCTAGTGTTTTTCCAGGAGAGGGAACGTACTGTAAAGACTGGATGCTCCATTGACACACTTCCACACCCAGCCCATGGGGACTGAGAGGGGGAGGGGGGGCTGAGGGGGGGCTGAGGGGGGGCTGAGGGGGGGCTGGGGGGGGGCTGAGGGGGGGCAGAGGGGTGATGATGGAGCTGGGGTAGGGGGTGTCGGGGGGGGCAGGCAGGGTTGTGGTTTCCATTATTCATTCCCAACACCCCCCAAAACACACAAGCGAACACACTTGTGCACACACACGCACGTCTCCCCTTTACCCCAACTGAGTGATGACCTCAGCACCAAACATTCTAGCCAGAAGCCCCCCCCCCCCTCCCTCAGGCACTCTGGCGGTCCTTAGACGTGTTTTAACCCAAATACTCAGTCTGGCCCATACCTTCAGCCTGTCTTCTCCTCCTCTCCTCTCCCTCTTCCACCTCACCCCTACAGGAGCCATAGACCCTGACTGTCCCCCCATATCCCTCTCTCCCCCCATATCCCTCTCTCCCCCCTCCTCCCTCTCTCCCCCTCTCTCCCCCTCCTCCCTCTCTCCCCCTCTCTCCCTTCTCCCCCCTCTCTCCCTTCTCCCCCTCTCTCCCTTCTCCTCCCTCTCTCCCCCTCATCCCTTTCTCCCCCTTCATCCCTCTCATCCCTCTCTCCCCCCTCCTCCCTCTCTCCCCCTCATTACTCTCTCCCCCCTCCTCCCTCTCTCCCTCCTCCTCCCTCTCTCCCCCTCATTACTCTCTCCCCCCTCCTCCCTCTCTCCCCCCTCCTCCCTCTCTCCCCCTCATTACTCTCTCCCCCTCCTCCCTCTCTCCCCCCTCCTCCCTCTCTCCCCCTCCTCCCTCTCTCCCCCTCCTCCCTCTCTCCCCCTCCTCCCTCTCTCCCCCTCCTCCCTCTCTCCCCCTCCTCCCTCTCTCCCCCTCATTACTCTCTCCCCCTCCTCCCTCTCTCCCCCCTCCTCCCTCTCTCCCCCTCCTCCCTCTCTCCCCCCTCATCTCTCTCTTTCCCATGAACAGGATGAGATGCTGAGAATAACTCCAGAGATGGTTTTTTATGTGGCTGGAAGCCTGTTTGCTTGGCTCGTGCTGTTTGGGAGAACAATGTTGTATTGAGCTTGGTGCGGTACTGAGGCTAGCTTGGCTGGGGGCCACAGAGCAGCAGAGCACTAGCTGCCAGGAAAGCAGGCCTCACTTACAGCACCAGACTAGAGGCAGCAGGCCTCACTTACAGCACCAGACTAGAGGCAGCAGGCCTCACTTACAGCACCAGACTAGAGGCAGCAGGCCTCACTTACAGCACCAGACTAGAGGCAGCAGGCCTCACTTACAGCACCAGACTAGAGGCAGCAGGCCTCACTTACAGCACCAGACTAGAGGCAGCAGGCCTCACTTACAGTACCAGACTAGAGGCAGCAGGCCTCACTTACAGCACCAGACTAGAGGCAGCAGGCCTCACTTACAGCACCAGACTAGAGGCAGCAGGCCTCACTTACAGCACCAGACTGGAGGCAGCAGGCCTCACTTACAGCACCAGACTAGAGGCAGCAGGCCTCACTTACAGCACCAGACTAGAGGCAGCAGGCCTCACTTACAGCACCAGACTAGAGGCAGCAGGCCTCACTTACAGCACCAGACTAGAGGCAGCAGGCCTCACTTACAGCACCAGACTAGAGGCAGCAGGCCTCACTTACAGCACCAGACTAGAGGCAGCAGACCTCACTTACAGCACCAGACTAGAGGCAGCAGACCTCACTTACAGCACCAGACTAGAGGCAGCAGGCCTCACTTACAGCACCAGACTAGAGGCAGCAGGCCTCACTTACAGCACCAGACTAGAGGCAGCAGGCCTCACTTACAGCACCAGACTAGAGGCAGCAGGCCTCACTTACAGCACCAGACTAGAGGCAGCAGGCCAAAGAGCCTCGTCTGGCTAGGATGACCCTGTCCAAGCTCACACACACTGTCCCATAATGAACTGGATCATATACCTCTCATGTTGCAGTCGACAAGGACAAGGATGATTATATACATTTAGTCACTTTCCCCGGCGCGCACCAACACACACATCCACACACACACCAACACACACACACACAAACACACACCAACACACATCAAAAAAATAAAAGAACCCAGTGCTCACCCTCTCAGTGTCTCCTGGCCCCGCCTCCGGACCCTCTGCCCCTCCCTCTCCTCCCCCGCTGTTGCTAGGCGCCCGGCCTGGAACCCTCCGTCCCCAGTCTGCCCCCAGGCCACCTGCAGCACCGCCCACCCCAGCAGCACCTGGCCCAGACGCACGGCTCCCATTGGTCGGCCTGGCGTGGCTGGCTCCGCCCCCGTTCTTCTCTTCTGCTGCTAGCGTGGGTGACGTGACGTCTGGATGTGATGTCACGGGTGTCTGGGTGGATGCTGCGTCTAAGCCAGGCCGTCACACACACACACACACACACACACACACACGTGTCTGGATCTGGGAAGGTTTGTCTTTACTGGACAGAGAGAGAGGGGGGCCTGGGGGGAGGAGGGCGCATACATTACGTTTTATTCATTTAGCAGATGGTTTTATCCAAAGTGGCATACAAATTACACATCTACAAAGTCCAGCAGAAGATCAAGGATCAGAATTACATAGTTCAGACAGTGTTGCGGTGGTCAGAGTCAAGGAACGGTACGTTTTTACGAGGCGTACTGCAGAAGAACCGCGTCTCAGCTGGCAGAGACGTCTATGTATAATAAACCTTCCGATAGCGCCTGAGCGTTGGCTCCACGTGTAGAACAGGGCTCGAGGTCACAGGTTCAAATCCCCGCTGTACGTCGCTATGGATAAAAGCGTCTGTTAACTACAGAACATATGTTGTTCTGTGGTTTAACATCCCAGGTTACGTCATGAGAGGGTGGGGTCTTACGTCCACTGCACGTTATTTTACCTTGTAGCAGCTGTACTTCAAAGTTACATTCAGCTGAGGGAAAAATTGCCTCATTGTCACAACGGAAAAAAACTGGATTTCAACAACAACAAAAATAATTCGCATGAATTTGACAAAAAGTTTATTTTTACACGTCTAGGCTGTGCGCATTGGGAACACATTAAACTGAAGAACATTTAGGCAGCGATCAGACAGCTCAGGGACGAAGCTCTCTCGTTCATTAAAACCAGCTGAATGAGGCAGCCTCGGTAACACGGCCCCTGAACCGTACAAACCCCCGGGGTTACACTCGAGTTGAGAACCATTAGCTTTCACTGGATTTTTCTCAGCCAAGGAGTTGGGAAATCGGGAAAGAAATCCCTTCCCTCTATCCAGAGCGAAAATGAGTGAACGTAATCTTTACTCTCTACTCTCTAATCTCAATCAGCTGCAGACACGCTCTCCCTCTCTCTCTTTACACGCGCATACGCACGGGCTCTTCATGAATGGGAACTTCCAGACATCAGAATCTAATGAAGCCGTGATGAAGACCATTGATTGGACAAACTTTCACTCCGGTGTAGCGTCATCGGAATTCTACTGCATGCGGCTTTGAAATTGCCTACTTTATAAAACGATGAGAATTCATAAATGCTTAATTGTAACTCAGAAATCTGAGCGGCTGCGATAGTTTGAGGCCGCAAAGAGAAGTTTCAGTCTCCAGTTTCAGTCTTTTCTTTACATGAAATCAATGTGGGCGGGATCAATGCCCGAGACCGAACAAAGAAATGCCCGATCAATTACTTGGTGAAGCGAAGGAGACTTTCTCCAAACCCGTTACTGTCAAATTACCGGCGAGCGATTACCGAGTGAGTCTGATTCCGTGCAAACTATATGGAAAATGATTTACTAAACACACATATTGCTCGAGAGTGTGTCTGAGTAATAGTCGTTTTGGAATACGACTATTAGCCGACAGTTTAAAATGATCGGTAGTTGAGAAATTGGCTTCAAGCCTACAGTGTCAGAGACGTTGTGAAACTCTTTAAAAAAATCATCTAATCCGACATGCATTAATTACCTTAACTGAATGCGCAAATGTAAGCCCGAAAATATTTACACTTAAATTCAACTGAATTACAAATACTATTTACAGTTTAGTTAATAAGCTACGTGAAATTACATCGATTCTCGAAACCCATTAATAACACATTCAAATTCAACAACTAAATAACAATCGTGATAAGCGACAACTCGTTATGATGTTGTCACTCAAAAAGCCGGTAAAAGAGATGTAGCCCCCAAAGCCAATCCGTACAAAAAAATATTTTCCAACAAAACGAGCAAACCTTTCCACACTCTCGATAGTCGTCAAACACATACCATTGTTGAATCATCACACATGCAGATATGCTCATACAATAAAGAACTGCCGAAGCATTTGCATGAATCAATCGTGAATCTATAAGGTTAGTGAAAATCCCCTCTGTCATAAATCAATAACGATGCAATACCTTTATAACTCCTGGATCGCCTTCGAAAAGTCCAGAGTCGGAATTTGAAACGAGATGCGTGTCCCAGAATGGTTTATTGAACTGTAGTCTTGTGAGAAAAAGAGAAAAGTTAGAGAATTGCCGTGATTGGAAGAGGGGAGGTGCTTTTTTTAAGAAATACCGTGAGGGGGTGTTCTAACGGCCTGTAGGACTAACCCACATTCCTGAACATTCACTGGAGTCAACCCTCACACACACACACACACACACACACACACTTCACTTCACTTATACCCACCATACACCCCAAACCCCAAGACTTAGAAATAATCACAGACATTGATTAGAAAAACTTATCAACTAATTGTCCCTTAATAAAGGCACAGTGCCTGGGTTAGACACAAATCAAACTTTTTTCAGCAAAAAAGAAAAAAGGAAGGTATTTTTATTGTACTGTACTTTATCACATGTTGGTGTTTGGATAACTTTGTCTTGACAGTTGACCAAGTCGTGGAGGTTAAAACCACCCCTCTAAGAATTGTCCCTTTAGCAAAGTGTGACAAGTTAATGCCTGCCATTTGTACAGGCGTGTTATTTAGGCCCCGGCCCGGTGGGAAGTGGGAGTGAGGGCAGCTTTAGTGTCGCTGCTCAGAGGAAGTCCAGGCAGAGTAGCTGCTCCTCTTGTCATCAGGGTGGTATATGGGTCTGGAAACAGCTGAACACACCCCCCATGCTGCTGCCTTCAGAGAGGGCTGACGGCACAGTTGTTTGTCTTAGGAAACAGATTGGCAATTACACACACACACACGCACACACACACACATACGCACACACACACACACCACACAGCCCACAGCAATCACACACACACTGAACAGCAATCACACACACACACAATTGTGAGGTCAGCTATAGAAGTGAACCCTTAAGTTACATCAGACTGTTGTGAAAGAGAGACACTGGTCCTCTTAACCAACTAGTAGATACTGATCTGGGGCCAGGGGCCTGGGGCCAGGGTCTGGGGCCAGGGTCTGGGGCCAGGGCCTGGGGCCAGGGTCTGGGGCCAGGGTCTTGGCTGTGCTGCTCTGGGTCGGGCCCCTGGGGGGGGTTCTGACGTGGAAGCGAGAGACTCCCCTGACAGAGGTTCATGTTGAAGCCAGCAGGCACAGCCAGGTTTGAAACTATTACATCTAATTAGGGGAATTTGTATGAAATGTTCTACCACTTAAAAACAAGCAGTTACGGACACAGACACACACACAGACACACACACACACACACACAGACACACACACATAGACACACACAGAGACACACACACTGTACTGTACATGCCAGTGTCTCTGGTCATGACTATCTGTTCTCATTTGTAGCACCACACAGGGCTTAGCCTTGAGCTGACAGACCCAGCCAGCCAGCCAGGCCATCACCCAGCCAGCCAGCCAGGCCATCACCCAGCCAGCCAGCCAGGCCATCACCCAGCCAGCCAGCCAGGCCATCACCCAGCCAGCCAGCCAGCCAGCCAGGCCATCACCCAGCCAGCCAGCCAGCCAGCCAGGCCATCACCCAGCCAGCCAGCCAGCCACGCCATCACCCAGCCAGCCAGCCACGCCATCACCCAGCCAGCCAGCCAGCCACGCCATCACCCAGGCCAACCCAGGCCCAACCAGTCAGTCGGGGATTAGAAATGTGCTGGACTAGATATCTTGCTGGAAGACCCCCCCCCCTCCAGGTTAAACAGACCCACCTCCTCCCCACCCAGAGCCTGGCCCTGTCGGAGTGCCCAGCCCGGCAAAGAGGAAATCCCCCCACTCCATCCCACCACTTCTCTCCGTCTGGTTCCCATCTGAAACAAGCGAGGAACATTGCTAACTTCTTCCTTCCACCTCCAGCTGTGGAGACGTTGGCATCAGGCAGCCTATCACGTACAGAGTGTCCTAGACCATGTACCCACAGACAGGAGAGAGAGCGTCCTGGACCATGTACCCACAGACAGGAGAGAGAGCGTCCTGGACCATGTACCCACAGACAGGAGAGAGAGCGTCCTGGACCATGTACCCACAGACAGGAGAGAGAGCGTCCTGGACCATGTACCCACAGACAGGAGAGAGAGAGAGCGTCCTGGACCATGTACTCACAGACAGGAGAGAGAGCGTCCTGGACCATGTACCCACAGACAGGAGAGAGAGAGAGCGTCCTGGACCATGTACTCACAGACAGGAGAGAGAGAGAGCGTCCTGGACCATGTACTCACAGACAGGAGAGAGAGCGTCCTGGACCATGTACCCACAGACAGGAGAGAGAGCGTCCTGGACCATGTACCCACAGACAGGAGAGAGAGCGTCCTGGACCATGTACCCACAGACAGGAGAGAGAGCGTCCTGGACCATGTACTCACAGACAGGAGAGAGAGCGTCCTGGACCATGTACCCACAGACAGGAGAGAGAGCGTCCTGGACCATGTACCCACAGACAGGAGAGAGAGCGTCCTGGACCATGTACCCACAGACAGGAGAGAGAGCGTCCTGGACCATGTACTCACAGACAGGAGAGAGAGCGTCCTGGACCATGTACTCACAGACAGGAGAGAGAGCGTCCTGGACCATGTACTCACAGACAGGAGAGAGAGAGAGCGTCCTGGACCATGTACTCACAGACAGGAGAGAGAGAGAGCGTCCTGGACCATGTACCCACAGACAGGAGAGAGAGAGAGCGTCCTGGACCATGTACTCACAGACAGGAGAGAGAGAGAGCGTCCTGGACCATGTACTCACAGACAGGAGAGAGAGAGAGCGTCCTGGACCATGTACCCACAGACAGGAGAGAGAGCGTCCTGGACCATGTACTCACAGACAGGAGAGAGAGAGAGCGTCCTGGACCATGTACTCACAGACAGGAGAGAGAGAGAGCGTCCTGGACCATGTACCCACAGACAGGAGAGAGAGAGAGCGTCCTGGACCATGTACCCACAGACAGGAGAGAGAGCGTCCTGGACCATGTACCCACAGACAGGAGAGAGAGCGTCCTGGACCATGTACCCACAGACAGGAGAGAGAGAGAGCGTCCTGGACCATGTACTCACAGACAGGAGAGAGAGAGCATCCTGGACCATGTACCCACAGACAGGAGAGAGAGAGAGCGTCCTGGACCATGTACTCACAGAGAGGAGAGAGAGAGCATCCTGGACCATGTACCCACAGACAGGAGAGAGAGAGAGCGTTCCTGGGTTGTCAGTGGTCAGAGGGGTTTCTTGTTGCTGCACGTTGGAGCATGTTGTCAGAGCTGCAGCTGTTAGGGGTAGGAACTCTCTGGACGCACCTTTGTAAAAGCTGTTTGTCTTCCACGGATCAGACGGAGAGACAAGCCTGGGAGGTGAGACAGGACAGAGAGACAAGGCTGGGAGGTGAGACAGGACAGAGAGACAAGGCTGGGAGGTGAGACAGGACAGAGAGACAAGCCTGGGAGGTGAGACAGGACAGAGAGACAAGGCTGGGAGGTGAGACAGGACAGAGTCCAGGTGGAGGGGGGGGTGGTAGTTGGGTTGCTGGCCTGAGATTAGTGACGTCTGTAAAGCTCTGTCTATAAAGACAAGCAGGACAAAAAACAGATGATCCAGTTGGTCACCATATGAGGCTAGGACCGACCTTACCCTCACACCCTTCACACACACACACACACACACACACACACACACACACACACACACACACACACCCCCTTCACACACACACACACACACCCTTCACACACACACACACACACACCCTTCACACACACACACACTCTCCCTCTTTCCTAATGACAGGGTTTCTGCCGGCATTACTCTTGGTGGGTTTCCGTGTGAAGTGTGTTAGTAGAGGGATTGTGAGGGGCAGCAGGCCAAGTGTGTGTGTGTGTAGTGTACGTGTGTGTAGTGTACGTGTGTGTAGTGTGTGTGTGTAGTGTGTGTGTAGTGTGTGTGTGTAGTGTGTGTGTAGTGTGTGTATGAGTTGGTAAGAGATGAGAGAGTGTGCTGACTAGAACTCGTCAGGTTTTTGGTGCATTGCCCAGTCTGGTGCTGTTGGAGCCTGGAACATTACCAGGGGGGCTGAGGGCACCAGGGGGGCTGGGGGGGGCAGGGGGACTGGGGGGGGCTGGGGGCACCAGGGGGGCTGGGGGCACCAGGGGGGCTGGGGGGGGCTGGGGGCACCAGGGGAGCTGGGGGGGACTGGGGGCACCAGGGGAGCTGGGGGGGACTGAGGGCACCAGGGGACTGGGGGCACCAGGGGAGCTGGGGGGGGCTGGGGGCACCAGGGGACTGGGGGCACCAGGGGGGCTGGGGGGGGGCTGGGGGCACCAGGGGACTGGGGGGGGCTGAGGGGCTGGAGGCGCAAGATGAAGAGAGAAGGACAGATGAAGAGAGAGAGGATTAGAGAGAGAGGAAGAGACAGAGAGGAAGAAAGATGGAAAGAAAGAGAGAGAGAGAAAACCAGAGCCCCTCAGTGTTGGGACACCAGGAGGGACAGATGATCCCTCAAGGAGGTCATTACTGTGGGATTCTGGGTAACCATGTGGGGGGAGGCAGCGGCCAGCTTGTGGTGAACACAGGAAGTGAGAGACGCCACATCTTCCCATAAACCTCCTTTAACCTCCTGCCAATATTGACTTTCTCATTGTGAGGTTCATCGTGTTCTGAAGATAGAGGAGCAGCCAGTGTTGAAGTCAACTCAGGGTTCAGTTATTCTGGGAGCATTAAGATGACATCATCCAGAACATGGATGGAGTTGCTATCTGATTCAGATTCTTTCTAGAGAATTAAACCTTGTGTTGTTTCTTCTGTCTCTCCTCCTCCTCCTCCTTCCAGAAGAAGATAGCCTCACATCACAGAATCCTCCTCCCCTCCTCCGCTCTCCTCCCATCCACCCCTCCCTCCTCCCCTCTCCCCTCCTCCCCCACTCCCCTGTCCCCTCTCCCCTCCTCCCTCCAGCTACAGTGAGGCAGGACTAGAGGAACGCAGCACTTCAAAGACAACACGACTAAAGACAAAGAGCTCCAGTGTTCTGGAGGACGAGAACGTGTCCTCTCATAAAACAAACACAAACACACTGATCCACTTAAAGAGGAGAGAGGGGGAGAGGAAAAGGGAGGGGAGAGGAGGGGAGGGGAGGGGAGGAGAGGGAGAGGAAGAGGAAGAGGAGGAGAGGTGGGAGAAAGAACAGGAGGGTCTTCATCCCTGACGAGGACAGTGCCCAACGGCCTCTTCAAATGAATCAGAAGACAGGACAGGGGGAAAGAAAGAGACTGAAAAGGGGAGAAAGAGGGAGGGAGAGAAGTATAGTGGGTGAGAGGGAGAAAGAGGGAGCTGTTCGATAGATCCTTGTAACTGTGAAAGGACCAAGGTTAGAGAGGGAAGGAGAGAGAAAGAGGGAGAGAGAGAGAAAGAGAGGGGAGGAGAGAGAAAGAGGGAGAGAGAGAGAAATGTTGCAAGATTCCAAAAGAGCGGAAAGAATCCTGTGCTTGCTAACAGTTCGCAGGACTAATGGTTTTCAGATGTGGACGACGTCTTCTGTTTTGAAAGCTCATAAAACATCGCATCTCAGGGGAAGCCAAATAACGGTTGGAATTTACAGCACAAAATCACAACTGGACTCAAACACAACATCCATTATGAATATTCTTTCTATGTTTGTCAAATAGACATGTTTGTCTTTGCCTCCTGCTTCATAAAGACCCAGACATGGTCATCCTGCCTCCTGACAACCACTATCTTCCTCCTCCTCTTTTTCCTTCCTCCTCCTCCTCCCCTCCTTCCCTCCTCCTCCTCCTCTTCCTCCTCCTCCCCTCCTTCCTTCCTCCTCCTTCTTCCCTCCTCCTCCTCCTCCCTACCTCTTCCTCCTCCTCCTCTTCTCTATAGTATTTTATGGGAGGTTTCTTTCTCTCTCTTTTCTCCCACTTCCTGTTCGTTCCGAGGGGACCGGTCTCTGGTAGGGGTGAGGTCATCTCACATCCTGACTGTAAAGCTATCTGCTGCTCTACGCGGGCCACAGTCAGATAGCCAGCCAGACAGTCAGACAGTCAGAAAGCAACTAGCTAGCCAGCCAGTCAGATAGCCAGCATGCCAGCTACATGCTATGCTATGCCAGCTACATGTTACGCTACACAGGAGTGTAAAAACGTAAATCTAAACAAGAATAATTTCCATTGTGCTCAGTTCTGACTAGATGAGAAGACCCTGGTGAGGTAATCGTTCCTCAGCAACACGCCCCTGGTTGCCCAGCCTGACAGGGGCGCAAACAGCCTTTTATGAGTGTGAAAATGCAGTAAAGCAGGTGAAAATGCAGTAAAGCAGGTGAACTCAGAACAAATGAATGAGCATCACAAGCCTGAGTCAGTGAGAAGGGGAGGAGGGGGGAGGGGGGAGGGGGGAGGGGGGACAGATGTTAAGACACTTGGCAGGGAGATGGAACTATACCTGCCTGCCTCGTCTGACAGACTTCCTGCAGCTGGTAGCACAGCAAGTCCAAAACACACAGCAGAGAGAGAACCTGTGTGTGTGAGAGAGTGTGTGTGTGTGTGGCAGATAGTGTGTCTCTGAATACATGGGTTTTCTACTGTCTTCTAATGTTTGTGTGTGTGTGAGAGAGAGACAGAGAGAGAGAGAGAGAGAGACACAGAAACAGAGAGAGAAAGAGAGAGAGAGAGGGGGGGGGAGAGAGAGAGGGGGAGAGAGAGACAGAAATGTCATGTTGTCCTGCCACCCAGACACGCATGTAGAAGGTCACGCGTGTAGAAAGTCACTTTCCATTGCTGACGCTGGTACAGATGCTGTTAAGGTCTGTATCAGGACCACCCAGGAGTCAGGGCTAGAGTGAGTGTGTGTGTGTGTGTGTGTGTGTGTGTGTGTGTGTGTGTATGGGGGGGTAGAGTGAGTGTGTGTTACTATAAAAACATTGAAGATGTGAAGACATAATCAGTCAGTTTCACACTCTGTACACCCCCAACACACACACACACACACACACACACACATAGTAGATGCACACACACACACACACACACACACACATAGTAGATGCACACACACACACACACATCCCAAATATGTACACAACTATACATTCAAGTGTGTGTGTGTGTGTGTGTGTGTGTGTGTGTGTGTGTGTGTGGTGGAGGGGCAGTTTAGGTAGAGGGCATCAGGTGACCAGCTGTGTTTGTCTGTTAGGCTGCTAGGAGGACTGATCTCTCTGTCTCTGTCTCTCTCTCTGTCTCTCCCTCACCCCCTCACTCCCTGGCTGTGGCTGGGTGTCACCCCATATGGAGGCTTTGAAGACGTGGCTTCCTGAGGTGAGGTGGCAGGTTGGGGGGTTAGGTGGGAGGTTGGGGGGTGAGGTGGCAGGTTGGGGGGTGGTCTCACCGGAGGTCAGGGCTGGAAGTTCCAGGTGTAGCCCTGCCCCCTAGGGCCCCTCCATGAAGAGAGAGAGAGAGAGAGAGAGAGAGAGAGAGAGAGAGAGAGAGAGAGAGAGACTGTGTCTGTATATCTGTCCTCCATGGAGACAGAGACAGGACTGTGTCGGTATGTCTGTCCTCCTCTTCCTCCTCTCTGGGGTCCAGGTGAAGGTCTGGGGCCAGTAATCACCAGACTGTTGGATTGAGAGACGCACCTTATGGAGGCCTCAAACAGCCCTGTAGCAGCCCTGTAAAGCTGCTGTCTGTGTTCTTGTGAATTGAATTGCAGACCTTTTTGTGGTACAGTACCAGAGCGTAAGAAATGATTTCAGGTGTGCAGGGTGTCTGTGTGTGTGTGGTCTCATTGTGGAAGTGTGTTAAGTACAGTGTGTTTCCTGCATCTGTTGCTGGTTGAGGTTTGGCCTGTGTGGGAGCCACAGCTACGTCAGAGCAGCGCAAGACTTCATTAGCCTGCTAGCTACGCAGCGACGTAGAGGAGTCTGTGTGTGTTTGTGTGTTGTGTGTGTGAGTGTGTTGTGGGTATGTGTGTGCGTATGTCTGAGCTTTAGACTAGCATCAGGAATGCTCCCTCTCTCCTCTCTCAACCCTTCTATCTTCATTAGGGTCTGTCCCAAAACGCTGGTCATGTGATTTACTTCCCCGGGCCTGATGTGGGGCAAATTCCTACACTGGATCAGTCAAGTTCCCCTGACACACACACACACACACAGTCACGCACATACACAAACACACACATGGAAACGCACACATGGAAACACACAGATGAAGATGTCTGGGCCTCCCAGCTGCCCTAGTCCCTCACTGCTTCAGCCCTGAGAGAGAGAGAGAGAGAGAGAGAGAGAGAGAGAGAGAGAGAAAGGATGGAGGGAGGGGGAGAGAGAGAGAGAGAGGATGGAGGGAGGGGGAGAGAGAGAGAGAGGATGGAGGGAGGGGGAGAGGGGAGAGAGAGAGAGAGAGTGAGAGAGAGAGAGAGAGAGAGAGAGAGAGAGAGAGAGAGAGAGAGAGAGAGAGAGAGAGAGAGCGAGAGAGAGAGAGAGCAAGGGGGTGAGACAGAGAGGAAGATTGAAATGTTCCTGCAGTTTTGTTCAGCTGAAGGACTCCTTAGGCCAGGAAACCATGACGACAGTGATGATGACACGGTGACAGCACACCTAGTCTGACAGAGGTGTGAGACCCGGTGGAGCTCAGCTAATCGATGCCAGACACCTCACAGCTACATGCTAATCTCCAGCTACATGCTAATCACCAGCCATATGTTCCCCTCTCCTCCTTCACTCCTAGTCCCCATCCTCCTCCTCCAGGTTGTTCTCACAGTAAATTGGACAAACATGATGCATTCAGAGAGGACTTCACGGTCCTTTCCATAATAATAACAATTACAGAAATGCTAATGACAGATGTCCTTACACAGTAATGTCTATGATGTCACTGGGAGACAATGACAGGCCTTGGGCTGGCAGCTGGGCCTGTCTGAACCTGCTGCTAAGAGCAAAGAGCCACAGGCTAGGTGGGTTAGGCTGGGCTATGCTAGGCTGGGGTGGGCTAGGCTAGTCTGGGGTGGGCTAGGCTAGTATGGGCTAGGCTAGTCTGGGGTGGGCTAGGCTAGTCTGGGCTAGGCTAGGCTAGTCTGGGGTGGGCTAGGCTAGTCTGGGCTAGGCTAGGCTAGTCTGGGGTGGGCTATGCTATGCTAGAATGAGTAAAATTGATGGTTGACGCCCCAGGAGTCTCTGAACCTTCCCAGTGACATGGCCCACCATGCCCCTCCCCCTCAGTCCTGCCACAACTTGACCTTTGACCCTGCCTCTTGTTTGCCTGTTAATTAAGGTCACTAAGAGGTCGGTGAGAGAGGCTGGCCCCTGTGCTGGACCAGATAGGGTCTCTCTCCTCGTGTACCCATCAGTCTCTCCTCTCAGGAATGTGAAGAGCTCATGAACTCACGTACCTGATGAACACTCTCCTGGTGTTCCAGGAGCAGCCGATTGGCCGGCCGTGATCCTTCACGGTTAAAGGCAGAGTAGGTCATGTTATAGAGACACCATTTTTCATCTTTGCTGAAATAAACCTCAAATCCCGATAGCGATCAATTAATCAAATGATCTGGTTGTAAAATGGTTTAAATCTCATATTTGTGGCCGTCTAAGGACTGTAATAAACACAACCAATCATTGCGTTTGTACGGAATGATATGATTGGACGGCATTCGGACCAAATGCAATGATTGGACGGGCTATATATCTGTCGATGTGCAAAATTACCGACCCTGCCTTTAACTGGTCCAGGGTGTTGATATAGGAACCACATATCTGGCGCCATCTGCTGGAAGCAAGATTCACTATTGGAATCAGGAAGGAACCAGGTCAAATCTTGTTGGTGAGAAAGGTTTTCAACAAGCCAGGGTCGACATTTTTTTCTGGGGGGGTTCAGCAGAAGGGCTGTGGACCTTTAGCTAGTTGTGTTATCCTTGTCTTCGTGTGGGTGTGGGGGAAGAGGAGAGGTTATTGCCGTGTTTTCTTGAGGGACCCGAGAGGAGTGCTTTCTCTGGGGGCTTGGGGGAACACGCCAAGAACAACAGGATGGAAACAGGGGGAGAGGAGAGAGGAGGGGGAGGGGGAAGAGGGGAGAGGGGAGAGGAGGGGGGGGGGAGAGGAGGGGGGGGGGAGTCCCCATTCCTGGCCTGAAACAGTGGTCCTGTTGTTTAGGGAACAGTGAGGAGAAGGACACACCTAGCATGGGGAGAGGGGGATGGTGAAAGAGAGAGAGATGGTGTGAGGAAGAGAAAGACATGATGTGAAAGAGAAAGATAGATTGTGTGTGTGTGTGAGAGAGAGAGACAGCGAGAGAGAGAGAGAGAGAGAGAGAGAGGAGGGGGGAGAGAGAGAGAGACAGAGAGAGAGGGAGAGAGAGGAGGGGGAGAGAGAGAGAGACAGAGAGAGAGGGAGAGAGAGAGAGAGAGAGAAAGAGAGACAGAGAGAGAGGGAGGCCCAGGCTTAGTCAATAGGGACATTAGTGGGATTCCTCTGCTGAAAGTTATAGAGGGCCAGAGAGGTCTGGCCTGGCTGAAACTAGGCCTTGTGGGTGTGTGTGTGTGAGAGAGAGAGAGGTGTGTGTGTGAGAGAGAGAGAAGTGTGTGTGTTTATGAGGGAGAGGATCCCGTGGGAAAGCAGAGAGTGTGTTTCCTGGAGGACCCCCCTTTCCTCTCTCTCTCTCTCTCTCTCTCTCTCTCACTCTCTCTCTCCCTCTCTTTCCACCTCTCTCACTCTGCATCTCCTTCTCCCTCTCTTCCCCTCTCTCTGGGCTACAGTGTGACTGACCCTGGCCTGGTGTTCTGCAGTCATGTGACTGCTGGTTTCCTGTGCACATTCCCCACCTCTCCAGGGTGTTATTGTTGGCCCAGAGAGACAGAGCTGCCAGACTGGGAGCCTGGGCTTCAGGAGGGCTTCCTCTCCCTCCCTCCCTCCCTCCCTCCCTCCCTCCCTCCCTCCCTCCCTCCCTCCCTCCCTCCCTCCCTCCCTCCCTCCCTCCCTCCCTCCCTCCCTCCCTCCTCTCCCTCCCTCCCTCCCTCCCTCCTCTCCCTCCCTCCCTCCCTCCCTCCCTCCCTCCCTCCTCTCCCTCCCTCCCTCCCTCCCCCATCCACCTCTCCTCCATCCTCTCTTCCTGCTCAGCATCTCCTAGACTAGCTGTACCTCAGCTTAAAAACCTGTCCATCCTTCAGGTTTATGTGCAGGATGAACAGAACGGTTTTCCTGTGTTTTATCAAACTGTTGTATCAGACTGTGTTGTGGACTGTTCATTGACATGTCAGTTTGTCTGTTGGACGACTTTGATCACATCTGAGCTCCATTCCACCCCGCCGTGAGCCTGTGTTGTGATTGGCTGCCACACAGGAAGTGAGCTCATGACATGGTCTTGGTTATTTGGACGACAGTCTCATAGTCCGTGACACACACACTTACTCAAACACACACAGACGTACACACACTTACTCAAACACACACACACTGTTGTCTCTAAGGTTATGGGTCTTTAGACGCTGCTCTATAAAACACTCTGTGGCCCCATGTCAAGAGAAACACTGGTCGTGTTCTTTCAGTCCTCTAAGACGTCTGTGTCTATCTGCCCCTGCTGTAGCCTTTGTTTTGCCCTTGTACGTGTGTGTGTCAGTGTGTGTTTCAGTGTGTGTTTCAGTGTGTGTGGGTGTGTCAGTGTGTGTGTCAGTGTGTGTGTGTGTGTCAGTGTGTTTCAGTGTGTGTTTCAGTGTGTGTTTCAGTGTGTGTGTGTGTGTCACTGTGTGTTTCAGTGTGTGTGTGCGTAGCCAGACATGAGGAATGAGGGTATAGTTTTCACAGCACCAGGAATGTAACAGCCTGTCAAACACAAGATCCCAGACAGTCAGACAGACAGTCAGACAGACAGTCAGACAGACAGTCAGACAGACAGTCTGGGTCACTAAGTGATGTTATCACACTTACACACATATGTAAATACCGACAACCTATGCCATCGCAGAGCTAGCTTCTTGGTGTATGTGGTTAAAGTGGTTTTTATTGAGGTGGCCAGTGGTCGGCTGAGGGCTCTAGCGACAAACGCTAGTTTGAGGTTAGAAAGCAGGCTTGATGGAACCCTGTCGGTTGGGTTAGGGTTAAAGTGGGAGAAACCTGTGTGTGTGTGTGTGTGGTTGGTTGGTCTACAGTGTTAAAAGACGTCCTTATCTGTGTGCCCTTTCTGTACACTTAAAGCTGCAGAGAAATCTCCCCATCCACTTTCTCCTGTCTCAGGGACAGAGTGAGGGGTAGAAACCACGACATGGCCGATTAGCGCTCAATGTTATCATCTATCTCTGCCGAGGACGACCGGGGAAACGTGACTGATATGATCTCTTCATGGAATCTCCCTATACTCTTTGTGGTACAGAAACTGTGCCTATAGGTGGCAGTGTAGCCTACGTTACAAAGTTAAATCATCTGTATCATATAATATTAAATTGAGTTATGTTTCACATTTTCATTATCTTTCATTTAGGTATATTTTTTTGTTAATTCATATGATGTGTTAACGAAAGCATCTAGTTAGGCCTAACTAACGGCTACTCAATGGAATCTAATCTAGGCCTACTGTTAGTTTATCGCTACCTAAAGGAACGTGACC
Organism: Hypomesus nipponensis; assembly: GCF_054491055.1. Taxonomy (NCBI): domain Eukaryota; kingdom Metazoa; phylum Chordata; class Actinopteri; order Osmeriformes; family Osmeridae; genus Hypomesus; species Hypomesus nipponensis. The sequence goes on along the minus strand of NC_140376.1, from coordinate 1,036,438 downwards.
AAGTTAGTTTTGAACACAGCACGGTGTTACTTTTGATAGGGGCTTGATAATTTAATCCACCTGTTAACACCAACATCTGACCTCTAATTTAACCACCAGATATGTTTTGTGGTTTACCTGTTAGCCGTCTCCTTATGTAGAAATGTTTCGCGGTTTTAAGTCCTTATGGACGGAGCTGATGCGGAGTTGTGTTGATTTGAACTGAACTTTAATCATCTGTGCGTTTACAAATTTACTTCCACATCGTTGAACAAAAAATTGCAGACAACGCTTAAACAGATGTCGAGTCTTTAAACACAACGCGGTCCACGTTAGTCCATTCCATTGAAATCACCCAATTGGCTTTCAGATACAGTAATGGAAATAGTTATTATCAGATACAGTTATCATTATTAGACAGCCGTTAAACAGCCGCAAACTCCATCACACCCTTGCCTTTCCACAACACCAGGTTAATCCTCTATCCATCCAATCGGTATTTAATGAGGACGGCTGTACAGCCGCTCCCTCACCGCCGGAGGAGTTCTCATGGATAGGACTGTTATTGTGAAATCATCCGGATGATTTTATCCCGTCATAAACTTGCACAATTATGGGGCAAGTTTGGGCAAAGGACAGACCAGAAACTCAACCGTGCTTTCCCATGCACCTCAACAATTAGGTTACTCGGAATATTTCAAACTTTTCAATGTTTTAGGGGGAAAACAGTAAGACTGATAGGACACGTTGTAGGGTATCTGGGCAAGTCGCTGTAAACACTTTGCTACAGTAGCCAATGGAAGCCTCCAGTCCTGTTATGCTAGCCTGCATAACATAACAGCCCATTATTTGACGCGTTGTGTGTAGATAAAACGTAGCGTTATCGAATCATCAGGTCTCCAAGGACAGCCGGCCAATAAAAAGTGCATTTGTGTGATTAATGTACGTTGGCAGAAACGCATGAAGGGTGGTATTCAGAGGGTCAAATCCCGCCTACCGGGAGAAGCAGGTTGCGTCAAACTGCTCCCCCTCTCCAGTTTAACTCCGCCGTGTTACCCATCCCATCACATCAGCATGGACAGGTAATAACAGTGATGTTATTGTTTTATCGACGCGTTTGGAGTTACTTTAATAGCTCCTTTGCTTTCAACGTCATGTTACTCATGTCGGAGGCTGTCGTTACTCGGTGTGGTGAATTTTCGATTGAATATCGGCGGTCTTCAAGAAAGATATATTCTGAACATTCTGGGAGCTTTATGGCAATGAGATAACGAGTGGTTTCAAATCTTCCGCTTCAGTATGTGGTCAATCTGCCGTGAACGGCTCGTTGTTTAGCTTGTTTACAGAAATGCTGACTTGAGGCTTGCTCTGCACCTTGCTATGTAAACCCGTTGCTTCAGGGGTGTGTTTTGGTCTGTACCGAATGATGCACTGTGGTTCGGTAGCAGTCCGACTGCTCGGTGATAGTCGTTACGCTCGAGCTGTAAACGAAATATTCCGAAAACGGATGTAAACACACAGGTGAAAAAACGTGATAGCCTATAGAACAAAGAACAGTGTTCTAGGTGGGGGTGTTCGTGTGAGGTGAAGGGGCCGGAGGGTCATTCTGAGTTTCATTCACTACAACAAAAACGGTCAGAACGAAATACTTAAATATAACTCGATATGAAGTGAAACAACTGTAACGTGTAACTGTAACGTCATTAAAACCAATGTGAGAAGCGAACTATGCGTCTGTCGTTAGCTTGTCATATTGAATCTTGAGGGGCACGGCCCTCTTATATAGCCTAATATTAATCACACCATCAATGTTTAAGGAGCTTGGAGTCCAAGCTTTGGAGTCCACCTCACACTTAAGACATTCCCTCACTCCTCTCTCCTCTTCCCCTCATTGACTCTCAACACTCTCCTCCCTGTCTCTCCTTCCTGTCTCCTCTCCTCCCTGTCTCTCCTCCCTGTCTCTCCTCCCTGTCTGTCCTCTCCTCCCTGTCTCTCCTCTCCTCCCTGTTTCTCCTCTCTCCTCCCTGTGCCTCCTCTCTTCCCTGTGTCTCCTCTCCTCCCTGTTTCTCCTCTCTCCTCCGTCTCCCCTCTCCTCCATGTCTCTCCTCTCCTCCCTGTTTCTCCTCTCTTCTCCCTGTCTCTCTTCTCCTCCCGGTCTCCCCTCTCCTCCCTGTTTCTCCTCTCTCCTCCCTGTGCCTCCTCTCTTCCCTGTGTCTCCTCTCCTCCCTGTTTCTCCTCTCTCCTCCGTCTCCCCTCTCCTCCCTGTCTCTCCTCTCCTCCCTGTCTCTCCTCTCCTCCCTGTCTCTCTTCTCCTCCCTGTTTCTCCTCTCTCCTCCCTGTCTCTCCTCTCCTCCCTGTCTCTCCTCTCCTCCCTGTCTCTCCTTTCCTCCCTGTTTCTCCTCTCTCCTCCCTGTCTCCTGTCTCCTCCCTGTCTCCTCTCTCCTCCCTGTCTCTCCTCTCCTCCCTGTCTCCCGTCTCCTCCCTGTCTCTCCTCTCCTCCCTGTCTCTCCTCTCCTCCCTGTCTCTCCTCTCCTCCCTGTCTCCTCTCCTCCCTGTCTCCTCTCTCCTCCCTGTCTCCCGTCTCCTCCCTGTCTCTCCTCTTGTCCCTGTCTCTCCTCTCCTCCCTGTCCCCTCTCTCCTCTCTGTCCCTCCCCTCTCACGCCCCCACCCCCCAGGATGGAGGTGGTTCTGGACCAGTGGTTGTGGCCTCAGCAGTACTGGCTTCCTCCTGGTATCTCCTGGAGGGACATGGAGGTGGAGGGGGGCGGCCGCCAGCCCCAGCCCAGGGACCTGCTGTACACCCTGCCACTGGCCCTGGCCTTCATTGTCCTGCGCCATGCCTTCGACAGGTGAGCTCAGAGGACCAGGCTGATCCAGAGATCCAGGAATGAAGGGGACGAACAGAGTGATGACTTTGTGTGTTTATCTAAACACAGTCAGCCCACTGCTTCTCTATTTTTATGGATTTTGAGCTGGATTGTTGTCTGGCATCACCCAGGCTGGCTGACTAACTGACCGTCTGGCTGACTTATTGACTGACTGACTGTGGACTGACTGACTGAGGGCTGACTGGTTGTGGGCTGGCTGGTTGTGGTTACTGTGCCACTGTCAGGGGACTGAGAACCTGCTAACACAGGCAATATGTGTGTGTGTGGGAGGTGGGGGTGTGTGTGTGTGTGCGTGTGTTTGTTTGCTAATGTGTGTGAGTGACTTTGCTGTGTGCTTTGTGGGTGTGAACACAGTATGTCTATATGTGTGTGTGTGAGTATCTGTTTTTTTGTATGTGTAGGTGCTGTGTGTGTGTGTGTCATTGCCCTGGATCACATCCCCAAGCGGATGCACAGATGGTCGGGGATGGAGGCGGGGCTTAAGGATGAAGGCGGGGCTTAAGGATGAAGGCAGGGCTTAAGGATGGAGGCTGGGCTTAAGCAGGGCAGGAATGAACAGGAGGTTGAAATTCAGCATGTTCAGTTGGACAGGTAGATAGGTCATATTTTGAATGCTTTTCTTTATCAGGTTGTTTTGAGCCAATGGTTTTGATGACACACTCAGCTGGGTGTGAGTTGCTGCTGTATCTTGTGTCTGTGTAATCAGAGAGCATAATGCCTCTATGTGATCTTCCTCCATTCCTTCTATCTCCCCCCCTCCTCTCCTCCCCCCCTGCTCTCCTCTCCCTCTCCTTCCCTCCCCCTTCTCCCCTCCCTTCCCCCCTCCTCCCCTCCCTCCCCTCCTCTCCCCCCTCCCCCCCCTCCCCCCCCCTCCTCCCCCCCTCCTCCCCCCCTCCTCCCCTCCCCCTCCCAGGGTGATAGCTATGCCCCTGAGCAGGTTGCTGGGTGTGAAGGATCGCGTAAGGCTTCGACCCCCCCATGTCCCCAGACTGGAGGCCGTCTACCACCAGAACAAGCAGCTACCCCCCCAGGTCAGTAACTACCCCCCCCCCCCAGGTCAGTCACTACCCCCCAGGTCAGTAACTACCCCCCCCCCCCCCCCCAGGTCAGTAACTACCCCCCCCCCCCAGGTCAGTCACTACCCCCCCCGGTCAGTAACTACCCCCCCCCCAGGTCAGTAACTACCCCCCCAAGGTCAGTAACTACCCCCCCCCCCGGTCAGTAACTACCCCCCCCCCCCCCCCAGGTCAGTAACTACCCCCCCCCCCCCAGGTCAGTAACTACCCCCCCCCCCCCCCCAGGTCAGTCACCACCCCCCCAGGTCAGTAACTACCCCCCCCCCCCAGGTCAGTAACTACCCCCCCCCCCCCCCCAGGTCAGTCACTACCCCCCCCCCCCAGGAGAAGAGGACAGACTGCCTTCTGGCTGCTGTTTCCTGGTCTTGGCCTCTCTGGGTGTTTTCCTGGTTTTCCTGGTCCAGAGTTTCAGGGAGAGAGCGAGAAAGGGTGCTTGGCTGTCAAAGGTGACACTGGCTCACATGAACTCTGACAGGAATAACAACAGATTTATGACTCACTGCTGTGGCTGCCGTGGTTGTTGATTAGCCAGGTCTGTGTCTCCTGTTGGTCAGGTCCTCATTATTCAGTGCTGCTTCCCTTTCCTCACCTGCAAACAGATAGGTAGGTAGGTAGAGATAGACAGGTGCAGACAGACAGGTGCAGACAGATAGATAGATAGGTAGGTAGGTAGAGATAGACAGGTGCAGAATGACAGGTACAGACAGTCAGACAGACATTCAGACAAACAGCCATGTGCAGATAGACAGGTGCAGACAGACAGACAGGTGCAGATAGACAGGTGCAGACAGACAGGTGCAGACAGACAAACAGGTGCAGACAGACAGACAGGTGCAGATAGACAGACAGGTGCAGACAGACAGACAGACAGGTGCAGACAGACAGGTGCAGACAGACAGGTACAGACAGCCAGGTGCAGACAGACAGGTACAGACAGACAGCCAGGTGCAGTCAGTGAGGAGACGTATTGGTGTTGTCCTGGTGTTGATCAGGTGAGCGTGTGTGAGCCTGCAGGCTCCTGGGTGCTCCTCTCCCTCCTCAGAGGCCTGTCTGACACACTCCCTTTGCTCTCCACCACCTGGAAACCAGCCCCAGACACCAGAGTTACATGTGTGTGTGTGGTGTGTGTGTGTGTCAGGGGTGTGTGTGGTGTGTGTGTGTGGTGTGTGTGTGTCAGGGGTCTGTGTGTGTCAGGGGTGTGTGTGTGTCAGGGGTGTGTGTGGTGTGTGTGTGTGTCAGGGGTGTGTGTGTGTTGTGTGTGTGGTGTGTGTGTGTGAGTGTCAGGGGTGTGTGTGTGTCAGGGGTGTGTGTGTGGTGTGTGTGGTGTGTGTGTGTGTGTGTCAGGGGTGTGTGTGGTGTGTGTGGGTGTGATCTGTCCCTGGCTGATTTGCAAACCTCATTTCCATGAGGCCTCAGATAGGTTCCGGAACCCTCTGACCACCCCCAGTCACTTATCACAGTGTGTGTGGTGTGTGTTGACGTGTGTGTGTGTGTTGACGTGTGTGTGGTGTGTGTTGACGTGTGTGTGTGTGTTGACGTGTGTGTGTGTGTGGTGTGTGTTGACATGTGTATGGTGTGTGTTAACTTGTGTGTGTGTGTGGTGTGTGTTGACATGTGTATGGTGTGTGTTGACGTGTGTGTGTGGTGTGTGTTGACATGTGTGTGGTGTGTGTTGACGTGTGTGTGTGTGTGCAGGAGGAGATGCAGGTCTTGGGGCAGCAGTGCGCTCTGTCCCAGAGGCAGCTGGAGACCTGGTTCAGACGTCGCCGCGGGCAGGATCGACCCAGCAGCACAAGGAAGTTCTGCGAAGCTTCGTGAGTTTCCACCTGTCCTCCAACCAGCAACACTACAGAAACTAGCACTGGAACCTATTTTGAGGCTTTTCACAAACCATAACTTACCACAGAATGTGTGTAATAACTATATTCATGTTTCAAGTGCTAAAACATTGGTGTTATTGGTATTAAATCAACGTCGACACCACATAGTGTTGTGGAGTGTGTTCCAGTGGAGGTGTGACTCAGGTGTGTGTGTTTGGCAGGTGGAGGTTTGGATTCTACCTGACTGCGTTCGGGGCAGGTCTCGTCTCCCTGGTCCAAGTGAGTGTGGTCCAGTTAGACCCTCTATAGACCTGATAACTGTGTTCTATAGACCCAGTTAGACCCTCTATAGACCTGATAACTGTGTTCTATAGACCCAGTTAGACCCTCTATAGACCTGATAACTGTGTTCTATAGACCCACTTAGACCTTCTATAGACCTGATAACTGTGTTCTATAGACCCAGTTAGACCCTCTATAGACCTGATAACTGTGTTCTATAGACCCTGTATCTGTTTATCTGAGTTACAGTGTTTTCTCTCCCTGACAGACCCCCTGGTTCTGGGACCATCGTCAGTGCTGGCAGGACTACCCCAAACAGGTGAGCTGACCTCCCTCCACACCCCGACCACACCCTGACCACACCCTGACCACTCTACACACCCTAACCTCACCCTGAGCACACCCTGACCTCACCCTGACCTCCCTCCACACCCTGACCACACCCTGACCACACCCTGACCACACCCTGACCACACCCTGAGCACACCCTGACCACACCCTGAGCACACCCTGAGCACACCCTGACCACACCCTGAGCACACCCTGAGCACACCCTGACCTCCCTCCACACCCTGACCACACCCTGAGCACACCCTGACCTCCCTCCACACCCTGAGCACACCCTGACCTCCCTCCACACCCTGAGCACACCCTGACCACACCCTGAGCACACCCTGAGCACACCCTGACCTCCCTCCACACCCTGACCACACCCTGAGCACACCCTGACCTCCCTCCACACCCTGACCACACCCTGAGCACACCCTGACCTCCCTCCACACCCTGAGCACACCCTGACCACACCCTGAGCACACCCTGACCTCCCTCCACACCCTGACCACACCCTGAGCACACCCTGAGCACACCCTGACCTCCCTCCACACCCTGAGCACACCCTGACCTCCCTCCACACCCTGACCACACCCTGAGCACACCCTGACCTCCCTCCACACCCTGACCACACCCTGACCACACCCTGACCTCCCTCCACACCCTGAGCACACCCTGACCACACCCTGACCACACCCTGACCACACCCTGACCTCCCTCCACACCCTGAGCACACCCTGAGCACACCCTGACCTCCCTCCACACCCTGACCACACCCTGAGCACACCCTGACCTCCCTCCACACCCTGACCACACCCTGAGCACACCCTGACCTCCCTCCACACCCTGAGCACACCCTGACCACACCCTGACCACACCCTGACCACACCCTGACCTCCCTCCACACCCTGAGCACACCCTGACCACACCCTGACCACACCCTGACCACACCCTGACCTCCCTCCACACCCTGAGCACACCCTGACCACACCCTGACCACTCTACACACCCTGACCACACCCTGACCACACCCTGACCACACCCTGACCACTCTACACACCCTGACCACACCCTGACCACACCCTGACCACTCTACACACCCTGACCACACACATCCATCTCCCTTGTGTGCCCCCCCCCCCTTTTCACCCCCTCCTTCCCCCTCCCCTCTCTCTCAGATAACATAACATCCTGACCCTTACTTCAGGGGTTATGACCCCAAACAGCACCTCTTCATCTGGACTTCCTCTGATAGTATTCCTGCCCTCACCCTCACCCTCACAAACACATGAGGGGGGGTGAGGGGGGGTGAGAAAGGGGTGAGGGTGGAGGGGGGGGGTGAGGAGAGGACGGGGGGTGAGGATGTGGTTTCAAGGGAGAGCAGGTTCGTGAACTTGAGAGCTGCTGTGGTTCTGGAGGTCATTTCCTGTCCATCACCACTTTCTAGAAATGTTCTAGAAACATTTTTGAAACAAATGTTCACTGTGTGAACTCATGCTTGTTGGCCAAGTCAAGATAGTTGCTAAGACAACCACCACCCATGGTAACTGCCACCCATGGTAACTGCCACCTCCACCCCACCCCCCTCACGCTGTAAGACCCTGAGATGTTTTTCTGTAAGAGTGTTGTTGTTTATGGTGGTGTGTTTGTTGTGTACAGCCTGTGTCCGAGGCCCATTACTGGTATTACATCATGGAGCTGGGATTCTATTGGTCGTTGCTGCTGTGTGTCTCCGTGGATGTGAAAAGGAAGGTGAGGGTCACACACACCCATACACACCCTCTGTGTCTCACTTTAGAAAGTTGGATAGTCACAGTGATCTTTAATGTTTTTTTTGGGTTGGACAAACTTTTTCCTTCAAATATTTCCTGCTTTAAAATTCTAAAAGATTTCCTGAAACCTGACCTGATGTGACAGAGCTCTTCCTGGTGCTAAAACAAACAGCCAATCTGTGTACAGTGTCACATCTCACTGATGCTGCAGGACACGCATCCTTCATTCAGATACTCATGTTTAAAGATACTGACTACACTCACTGACTACAGTACTGACTACACTCACACAAGTAAAGAAGTTTAGGCCCTGACATATACTTAAGTAAATTGTAGCCATTGCTACTACCTGTTGGGCCTCACATCATATGAATACATTCCTACAACATAGCGAAAGTAAAACGTTTTTAAAAATTCCAGCGAAGTACCATATTGATACCAGACAAATCTACTTAAGTACATTAACAAAGTATTGTTACTTCCCATCTCTGCTGATCTGCCCCACAGGAACAGGAAGTAGATCCCAGCACTTCCTGCTAACCTGTGTGTTGTGTGTGTGTAGGACTTTAAGGAGCAGATCATCCACCATGTGGCAACCATCTTCCTCATCAGCTTCTCTTACTGCGCCAACTATGTACGTGTGGGCACACTGGTGATGCTGGTGCATGACTCCTCCGACTTCCTGTTAGAGGTACGACACACTTGACCCTACTTCCTGTTAGAGACACGACACACCTGACCCTACTTCCTGTTAGAGACACGACACACCTGACCCTACTTCCTGTTAGAGACACGACACACCTGACCCTACTTCCTGTTAGAGACACGACACACCTGACCCTACTTCCTGTTAGAGACACGACACACCTGACCCTACTTCCTGTTAGAGACACGACACACCTGACCCTACTTCCTGTTAGAGACACGACACACCTGACCCTACTTCCTGTTAGAGACACGACACACCTGACCCTACTTCCTGTTAGAGACACGACACACCTGACCCTACTTCCTGTTAGAGACACGACACACCTGACCCTACTTCCTGTTAGAGACACGACACACCTGACCCTACTTCGGGGAAAAGTAAACACAGAGGCCTGGAACTGAATCCAACTGAGGCCCTTTCCTGCACGTCTTCCTCTCTGTCTCTTTCTCTCTCTCTCTGTCTATCTCTCTCTCTCTCTCTCTCTCTCCGTCTCTGTCTCTGTCTCTCTGTCTCTGTCTCTGTCTCTCTCTCTCTCTCTGTCTCTCTCTCTCTCTAACTGTCCTATTAACGATTAAAGCTGAATAAATTCCAGATAAAGGCCCCAAGGCAGTATGAACTGTATCTGGATACGAACAACATCAACTTCCATCCAGCCATCACAAACCTTGGGGAACTCAAAACAGTCACAATGAAACCAACACATTCGGCTGTAAATAGCTAGCGTACAGTATAAGTATAATAAGGCTGAAACTGAAAAATCTTCCTGTGGCGTAAATAGTCACCCTCCAGAGACAGGAAAGCTCATTGTTCTACTTTTCACCATTTAAATGTTTAGTAGAAAGTGGCGCCACAGTTTGCTGTTCCTGCCTCCCAGGAGTGGTTCCGTCATGTGAAGGTGGTGATTTCTGTGTGAGCTGTTCGACACAGCCTGGCTGTTTAATACTCTCAGACTGCTGTATCCACAGTGGAGAACACACACTCACTTCACCATAGACTCATAGCTGAGTGGGTTTATACAGAACCATTGTGAATCACAATATTTATGGATGAAAGTGTTTGCTAAATGAACACAATACTTATTATTCCTATTTTACTATTTAATAGTTGAAACATATCAACATATTATATCACATCCTCATATTTCTTAAAAGTAAGGTTAAAACAACGAGACTCCAGAGGTCTAGTTGGTTGCAGGACGATATATCCATCAAGACTGTCCCTTCAGACAAACAACTCAGCTTGTACACACCCTACTCTGTATGAACCCTGACACACACACACACACACACGCAGGTAGTGTTGTAATGGAGACTGCTCTCTTCCCCAGTCTGCCAAGATGTTCAACTATGCAGGCTGGAGGAAGACATGTGACGTGCTGTTCGTGGTGTTTGCTCTGGTCTTCCTGGTCACCCGGCTGGTGGTGTTTCCTGCCAGGTAGGGAGAGACGAGGTTTCAGGACACGTGTGTTATTCATGTCCCGGTCGAGGACAGTGAATAGCCGCTGTTTGCCGTGTATCAGTTTCTCCCTCCCCTCTCTCTCCACCTCCCCCTCTCTCCCCCTTCCTTCTCCCTCCCCTCCCCTCTCTCTCCACCTCCCCCTGCTCCCCCTTCCCTCTCCCTCTCCTCCCCTCTCTCTCCACCTCCACCTCTCTCCCCCTTCCCTCCCCTCCCCTCTCTCTCCCCTCCCCCTCTCTCCCCCTTCCCTCCCCTCCCCTCTCTCTCCACCTCCCCCTGCTCCCCCTCTCTCCACCTCCCCCTGCTCCCACTGCTCCCACTGCTCCCCCTCTCCCCCTCCCCTCTCCCTCCCCTCCCCCTGCTCCCCCTCTCTCCCCCTTCCCTCTCCCTCCCCTCCCCCTGCTCCCCCTCCCCCTGCTCCCCCTCTCTCCACCTCCCCCTGCTCCCCCTGCTCCCCCTGCTCCCCCTCTCTTTCCTCCCCTCCCCTCTCTCTCCCCATCAGGATCGTCCACACCACCCTGCTGGTGTCTCTGGAGTTCTTTCAGCCCTTCTTTGGGTACTACTTCTTCAACGCTCTGCTGCTGGTGCTGCAGGGTCTGCATCTGTTCTGGGCCGCGCTCATCCTGCGCATGGTCCACAAGTTCCTCTTCCTGGGCAAGGTAGGACACACCCCCACCCCAGAAACAAGCTACCAAGCTCAGACCGTTCCTGGACTCTGTTAGAGCCACGCACGTCTGAGCCGCGATCTACCGCTGGAGTGTGGAGATTCGGCATTTCCACATTACACATTTATTCATTGAGCAGACGCTTTTATCCAAAGCGACCTCCAAGAGAGAGCTTTACAAAAGTGCATAGGTCAGAGATCATAAAGAACGAGATAGCCCCAGAGCCTTGGGTGAAAGTGTCAGCGGACGTGGACAACATGTGAAATGTAACGTACGTTCAGAAGGTGGAGAGGATTCGACTGAACATAAGTCTCCTTCTGTAGGTGGAGAAAGATGAACGCAGCGACGAGGAGAGCGAGGATGAGGAGGAGGAAGAGGAGGAGGAGGAAGAGGAGAATTGGGAACAGAAGAAGGGAACCCTCAATTCCAAGCTGGTTTTGCTGGCTAACAACTGCGTGCTGAACAACCTGACCAACCAGAGGAATATAAACAGCAGACTTCCCAAAGCCAGATAGTACCCTCCCTCTACCTGTCTCTCCCCTCCCTCCGTATATTTGTATATGGAAATATGATTCCTGAGCATGGATCATAGATATAATAAACAGTCTAGGATTTCACAACCCTTCACTTGCTATGGAAATACTATAGAACGATCGTCTGGTATATTGAATTTTCTTTATTTTTACTTTTAGATCAAATACAAAGTTTTGTTTTAAATGCGTGCCGAAGAGGCTGGTTGAATTGTGTGTAAACTATAAGCAAGGACAGACTTCGCGCAAAGAATTTTCACCCTTATGGAAAATAGGAAGAGGTGACTGCAGACGTGTAGAAGCTTAGTTATGTGACAGACGTTAATAATTCCACAAGCTACTAATGGAGATTTAAACCATATCACCAGAATGGATGATTTTTAGGAATGGGTTTGGCGCCCCCTGGTGGAGACAAAGAACATTGTCTGCATGTTACAGTGAGTGTAGTTCACCTGCTCCCCCTCTCACTGTATGAAGACATGGGATGGAAAGGCCTGCATCACAAAATAAACAAATAACGAAATCCTGGCGAGAAAATCCCGGTGACGAGAGGGGCTCGTTCTCCACAGGGGGTTTGGACTCAAGCTGCCCGATTATGCTTTGTGCCTTGCCTGCTATTTTTACACTTTCCCGCCCCTCTCACCCCACAGCTCTCCCTGTAGCTGGGTGTGCTAGTTAGTGCTAGGTAGCTGCTAATTGGTGCTAGATAGCTGCTAGGTAGAGCTGGGTAGTGCTAGATAGGTGCTAGGTAGAGCTGGGTAGTGCTAGATAGATAGGTGCTAGGCAGAGCTAGGTAGCTTCTACGTAGAGCTTTCCACATACCTGTCCAGGTAGACAACAGACGCCCAGGTCTGGCCTGGAACAGCCACTGACACCAACGACCCAGGAGGAATGTTTAGGAGTCCGAATCTAACACACCTAAAATTAGACTTGGGACACGATTCTGTTCAGATAACTCACAAGTTATTCTAGTGAGTTACTGTATCTTTGCGCTTCGCGTGCGAGAATGTACCGTAACACGTTGTAAATTGACAGGAGTTTTAGAGAAACGGCTGTTTAAGGACCTGTGTTCCTTGTTACCCTACTTGTGGGTTGAGATAGAATAGAATCTTAACCCTATCCCATAAACAAAGACATGAGACTGAATGACTATGTTGTTGCTAGGCTTCACTGGTGTACTTTCCTAGTTTTGTCTTAGTTTGGAGACACACCGACCGTCTGTGTCACTGATGTAGTGTTGCACGGCGTCCCGATTCAAATGCACCCAAAGGGCTGATCCACTGAACAACTCACACTGATAGTTGTAATGGGATGTTTGTTTTAATCAAATTGAATACATGATATCTAAACTGGAGACGCCATGGTTGTTGTGGCAGTAACATATGACTAGTCTTACATGCTTTATGTTTTTGTTGAATGCCCATTCCTATAGGTTTGTTCACTCAATGGTCAGTTAAATACTATCAATAAATTACTCTTATTGACCGACTGAATCCATGCCTGTTTCACAGTCATTGCATATACACTTCCTGAACAAAAGCATTAAATAAAGATCTTGGACACTATAATACAGTGTATAGAGGTCATGCAAACCCAGGAACACACAAGAGTTACACAATATGCCTGCAGTCCTTACACAGGAAGTGTTGAGTGGAATCAGGAAGCGGAAAGGAGGCGTTTCCTGTCACGTGACCATGCGTACTGTGACAGCCCCGCGGACGGGGACAGGGCAGGGCAGGGAGTCGTCTACCTGGACGCAGACGTCGATGTAAGGGTCCAAGAGCAGCATTTTGGGCAAGGCCGTGTTGATCCTGCGCTCGCCCAGCAGGTACACCTGCCCGCTCAGAGTGGCGCAGCCGCCAAAGAACTTCCTGTCCAGACACTCCTCCTCCAGCAGGGTCCACTCGTCCGTCTCCACGTCCAGACGCAGCGCTTGGCCTCCGAACAGGTAGAGGGCGCCGTTGAGCTCCGTCGCCAGAAGATCATACCTGGGTGAGGAGGAGAAGTAAGAGTTAGCTTTGAGCATTCCAGTCACCTGATGAATCAGTCCATCAACGGGCAAATTAGGTTGTGTGGCTGATGTTTTTATTCTGATTCAATAATAAGAAACGTTTGTTTATGTAGCCATTGTATCACAGCATGTCAGCATATCGTCACAACAGACACTAAACTGTGACTCCTCCAGTCAGCCCACCTCGGCATGGGACAGTAGGACACTACATCCCATTGGTCCTCGTCCGGCCTATAGCGCTGCACTCCGCTGTACGCCTCCCCGTTCTCGTCCAATCCGCACGCCACGTAGACGCATCCGCCCAGCGCGGCGCATCCGGCCCTCTCCACCGCCCGCACCATGGGGCTCCTCCCCTCCCAGGCCTCGGCCCCCAGCACCAGCCTCTCCACGTCGGCCACGGGGCCCTGGTCCATGCTGCCGCCCAGGACGAACAGCTCCTCTCCCAGCCCTGCGGAGCAGTGCGAGTGCCTGGATCTGCCCAGGGCCGGACCATCCTCCCAGAGCTCGCTCCCAGTCCGGTACACCCTCACCCAGTCCACACTGTACCACACCACCTCGTCACGGAAGTTCCCCCCTGTCACAACCACACTGTCTCCTGGAGAAACACATCAGGGAGACCCAACACACTAGCATCAATGTCAATACAACCACACACACACACACATCTGTTAGTCGGGCTGCTCGTCAAGAGTCACTTTCCCCACACCGCTTCCACACTGTACTTATACAGAGGGGTGAGTCTGCCAGTTCACCTCGGCTACATTTACCTGCGGCGGCGACAGAGTACTGGATGAGGTTCCTGCTCTGCAGAGGGGCGCAGCTCTGCCAGCGACCACTGCGAGGGTGGAAGCGGTAGAGAAGCTGGCGGTCCTGATCGTGAGGTCCTCCCAGGACGAACAGGTTCTCCCGGGAGCGTGTCCGAGGCAGCGAGCGCCCGGCCGCCCAGCATGCTGGGAAATGCTCGTTCAGTTTACACAGGAGCTTGGCTCGGGGGTCTGACCCTTTGAGCCGAGTCAGCAGATCCGTGAGGTAGGGCACGGTCAAGCTCTCAGGCCGCACCAGCCCCACCAGGTCCAGGAAGTCGTCCTCCCGGCTGGGGTCAAAGGTCGCCCAGCGCAGGATCACCTCCAGGGCCAGGTCCTCCCGGGGGAGGTTGAGGTCGTCGCTGGCGAGGAGGTCGGCCACGCTGTCCTTGGACAGGAGGAGGAAGTCGTCGGCGGCGGCGAGGGCAGGCAGGTGGTTGAGGGCGACCTCCCGGGCTGCCCTGTAGAGCTCAAGGCAGCACTTCTGCCAGGCAAAGGCCATCATGCCCAGGCAGTTGCTGAGGTGCAGCTCTCTCTCCAGGAACTTGCAGCAGAGCAGCCTGGCTCGCTCCAGCTGCAGGAAGTCTGCAGTCTCCAGCAGCTTCAGGACGTTGTCTCGGGTCAGAGGGAGTCGGGATGTCTGCAGGTGCTCCATCAGAACCCGGAACTGGGTCACGCCCACGCCTTTGATCTCTACGTGACGCTTACCGCTCTCCTTGCCGCCGCCGTAGAAGAGGGCCCGGAAGTACGGGCTGTGGCGGGCCAGCCGCGCGCGGTTCACGAAGAATGACTCCGCCTCCACCTGCAGAACCGCGTCGGGAACTGCATCTTCCTCCGGCTCCTCTTCCGACGACGAGTCGTCCTCCTGCTTCAGTGGGGATTCCGGTAAACAACCGTAAGCTCCCGGCACTGTGCTCCTACAGGCCATCGAACCATAACACACACCGCGCACAACTCCCCTCACGTCTTTTCTGCTTTCAGTCAGAGGTATTAATAGTTGCCTCTGTCCAGCCTGGCAGTTGGCGACCGCAAACATTCAAAGGAGGTCAGTTTGGAAAGCAGCTAAATATAACTGAGGCGCTCTCGAGACAGGCGGAAAAATAAGAGAATAGCCTAGGCTACACACAATTATTTTAGGCTACAATCAGTAGGCCTAACAGTCATGAACTTTTTTACAGTTGGAAATTTGAAAGGAATGTCGGCATTCATATTTTCAGATTAAAGTTGCCTTTAAATTAAGGAAATTCTAGTGTGGATCCATGTAAATTTGATTAAACAACCAGAACAGGTGGAAATGTAAACCTCCGGTAATGTTCAATAGGTAGGCCTAGTCTAGCTAGCCCAACGGCGGTGAGTCCTATCAGGCGTCCCCATCACAGCATCAAATTAGCATTTTCATTATTATGCTCAATGTTTTTATAATGTATTCAAAATGAGGCAAATAGCGAGAAACAGATGAATCAATTGAAAAAAACGGTTACAATGAAGCTAGGTAGCGAAACTAGCTCAGTGTCCCATGTCAAATTCTAGATCACTAGCTAAGAAGGTAAACATATTTTATCTGTCAAAGTTGGCTTCATCGACAAATCATTCCGTCCGTTTGAAGATTCAGCGAGGACGAGAAGGTAAACACGGCCATTGAAAACACTAGCCAATTGATGCAGTTCATCATCTGTAATTAGCTGCTATAATGATATGTTTGCTTAATGGCTAGGTAGTCATCTTATGATGGATTACCGTAAAACCATGTCAGTTTAGACAGCTTAGGGGTATTCATTACACTTGTTTCTGTTGAGCTTGTTTTGAGTACAAAGACTCTTTTTTGTTTGTGTCTGAAGTATATGGGCCCAGTCCCTATTTAGTTTTTATCTAAAAGTTTTAATTGTATTTTGTTTTGAAAATAAAGTGGAAAAAAGTGAATGGATCTTTCTGTATCTGTTTTCTTCTGTGCTGTCTTATAAGAGGCTAATACTGTATTTGTTTTACAACATGTTTACAGGATGTCCTGTAAGACATCAAGGAAGTGCTATTATCACAACAGATCTACACAACAGTGTTACACAGTCAGTCCTTTAGCTCTGGGACTGAAAATACTTAATATTCTGTCCACTTATATTTGAATTCTACTACTTGAAAAAGGAGGCTTCAAAAGCTCTTTTCATCCCGGAAAAGAAGCCAGATGATAGCGATCACTGTGTAGTCAGCTACTCTGAATCTGCAAGCTCGGCGTGTCTGCGAGAATCTGTGCAAAGGCCCAGTCAGGCATGGCTACAGCCTGACAAAGAGACACTTGTGACTCCAACTGTGTCTGCCTGGAGATTGGATCATACCAACTGTGTCTGCCTGGAGATTGGATCATACCAACTGTGTCTGCCTGGAGATTGGATCATACCAACTGTGTCTGCCTGGAGATTGGATCATACCAACTGTGTCTGCCTAGAGATTGGATCATACCAACTGAGTCTGCCTGGAGATTGGATCATACCAACTGTGTCTGCCTGGAGATTGGATCATACCAACTGTGTCTGCCTGGAGATTGGATCATACCAACTGTGTCTGCCTGGAGATTGGATCATACCAACTGTGTCTGCCTGGAGATTGGATCATACCAACTGTGTCTGCCTGGAGATTGGATCATACCAACTGTGTCTGCCTGGAGATTGGATCATACCAACTGTGTCTGCCTGGAGATTGGATCATACCAACTGTGTCTGCCTGGAGATTGGATCATACCAACTGTGTCTGCCTGGAGATTGGATCATACCAACTGTGTCTGCCTGGAGATTGGATCATACCAACTGTGTCTGCCTGGAGATTGGATCATACCAACTGTGTCTGCCTGGAGATTGGATCATACCAACTGTGTCTGCCTGGAGATTGGATCATACCAACTGTGTCTGCCTGGAGATGGGATCATACCAACTGTGTCTGCCTGGAGATGGGATCATACCAACTGTGTCTGCCTGGAGATGGGATCATACCAACTGTGTCTGCCTGGAGATTGGATCATACCAACTGTGTCTGCCTGGAGATTGGATCATACCAACTGTGTCTGCCTGGAGATGGGATCATACCAACTCCTTTACCTTTGTTACCAGTCTCATAACACCACACTGGGAAACCGGTGAACAGATGTTGGGGTGTGCCATTAATTATCTGGATGGAATGATTTCGATTGATGATTATAGGCCTAATTTTAAGGTTTATATAAGTAGCTTATCAGTTCAAGTAATGTCCTCAATGAGACCGATTAGTTTATATGTGTGATTATGTTTGTCTCCATCAAACAGTGTATCCTGTGCTGTGGGTAACATGTAGGTGTTGCTCTGCTAATACGTGGAGCCTTGAGTTCCTGAGTGGATGACCCATACTCCCAGGCAGGGTGGGACCGCAGCACTGCTTCCACAGCCCAGAAACTAGATCAGAGAGGCTGGAGACAGACTATAATCCTTGAGTAGTGTATTCAAGGCACCGGGCCAGCAGTTAAGAGAATTACAGGACTCCCCCCCCCCCCCCCCTTCCCTGTCCTCCCTTGGCTCCTCAAAGTGTTTTACTGTGTCAATGGAACATGTACAACCTAAAGGTTGCAAGCAACGGAGTTGTGTTGAAGTCTCCATCCGAAAATACTGCATAACCTTCCTGCTTCTCAGTGCTGTGGTTCAATACATGGAGGGGTTTTGTTTACTATTTGCTGAACAAACCTTTCTTATGATCTTTCTGAGGGAGTGGCAGTTTTGTTTTTACATAGAGATAGTTCTTGAGATTATTACATTACAGTTAAACACCGTTTTTAAGTCCAGTTTAAGACTTAGTACACCTGGGTGTGGGCGGTAAGTTTTTAGATTGTTCCGCTGGATCAGTGCATGTGGGAGGGGGGTTAGAAAAGAGTATTTGGGAGGCCGGAGCGCCTGCTGAACTTGTGTGTACGCCCATTGGCAGGTGGAACAAATAGTGCGCCTCTTGTTGCGGTAAACGCTCCATGTATCTATTCTGTCTGCAGTCATCTGCTGAAAAAGATACCGCCTGCATTGGACGAGACCACATTCCGGTAAGTAACAACTTTTACCGTGTTTTGGGGGGGGTTTAGTCGCTTGCAGCCTGCGAAGTGTAGCAAATGTGTTAATTACAATCTTCCAGTATGCGTCGAAACGCGCGACCATAACCGTGCGTAAAGCGGTTGCCAGAACTTACATTTGACAATATCTCAACGGGTGACTTTATAACGATTCGTTATCAGCTGAGACCGGTTAAAAAACGTCTTTTGATTTTCAGCTGAAGTAGGCCTTGTCTAAGACAAAGAACACAATCCGTAGTGTCTGGAAATGTCAAGCTCCCTTTATGGATCAGTGCCTGGGATATTGAGTTTGTTTCCATGGTTCGACGGTGTCCTTTTAAAGATGTAACACTTACCTTTTGTTATGAGAAAGGCTGCACCCATTATTGTTAAACGTCATTATGGGTTAAATGATACCCAGTCGTGGTATTAAATGTAGCCCTGCAGGCGAAACGACCATTACCGAAAGATGATTCACACCATGTAGCCTATACCCAAAGGTATTGTCAGGATTTTGATTTATGTCTGGAAAAGATAACTAAGTCATGGATTTACCGAATTTCTTTGTTTTTCCCAGCCTCTCGACCCTTCTAAGACAACGACTTCCCATCTCTTCTCAGATGAAGAAGGCCGCTGTGTTTGGGACAGTGGGATGAGTTACCTGAGGCGGCTGCTGTGAATCAAGAATGGAGAAGAAGGCGGGAAACCAGTCTTCCTCAGGGCAGACCAGCTCAGCCTGCTTCAAGGTTATTGTGGTGGCCTTCATCCTCGTCTTCCTCATCATCGGAGTCATTGTTGGCGTTTTGGCTTGTGAGTCTGTCGGCCGTATTACAAAGACGCTCATGTTGCAAGTCTCCTATGAGACTAGTAAGATAAATGCAGATAATAACGCTATGTCCACACTTGTCTGATTGCAGTTAAGCTTTATCTAGCCCTTTAAAAAAACAGATTTGATCAAAATACTTAATTCCTAGGTAAGGTAATGCAGGTAGGTGTAATTTTAGTTAATTAAGTTAGGTACGTACACAGTCCAGTCATATAATATGCATAAGTATGACAAACAAGCCAATCCATTTCCTTAATATGTGTCTTTGACACAAACGCTCATGTGATGTAAAAATGCGAAACATGTGTTGTATTCCTTGGGGAAAGGAGGCTGTTGACTGATGGCGTGTGATTGGAGGATGTTGTTGAATGACAGCGTGTGATTGGAGGATGTTGTTGAATGACAGCGTGTGATTGGAGGATGTTGTTGAATGACAGCGTGTGATTGGAGGATGTTGTTGACTGACAGTGTGTGATTGGTCCGTCAGCGTACCTGGTTCAGGAGGAGCATTACTTCATGGAGACGGTCCAGCTGAAGGGGCTGAACTACACCTCAGACCTCCAGGACGACTCCTCCGCCTTCTCCCTCGTCCTCTCCGCCATCATCAAGTCCAAGGTGGGACGCCCTGACCCCAGGGACAGGGGAGGGTGCAGCTAAGTGGTTAGAGCATCCGACTTCAGATCAAGAGGACGCATGCTCAAATCCCCCCTGTGTGTCCTTCTGGTTAAAAGCATCTAAATGAAATGTAAACATGTAAATGGTACCTTCTTCTTCCAGATGAGGGAGGTGTTTGTTATCTCATTGATAACACATCACTACAAAGAATGCAATATCATAGCCTATGGGTGAGTTCAAATTCCCACTGTTACACTAAAATCACTTTGTGTTTTTGAGCACATCCTCGAAACATTGTGGGTGTGTGGTTTACGTCCCTCAAGTCAAGTAGGGTCACGCAAGTCAAGTACACCGAGACCCACCCTCACTCTCTGACCCCCCCCCCCCCCCCCCAGGAACATCAACCAGGAGGTGATGGTGACCTTCAGGCTGGTGTTCAGGGTGTCCAAGATGCAGCTGTACTCGGACACTGACCTCCAGGACGTTCTGAGGGCTGGGCTGAGCGCCATGCTCCAGGGGGAGGCTGTGGTGGTGCCAGCCTTTGGGAAGATCACGGCCATCACTCTGCTGGGTACTGGACCCTTCCTCCCTCCCTGCTCCTTCTGATCCTCCAGGATCTGGGCTGGACAGTCGGTGGCAATTAGTAAAAACAGGCGTTATGTTTCACAAGGTTGGAGACGCTCATGAAGGAATATTCACGTACAAAAAAATTAAAAAATGTTTTATGCGATTCGTGTCAAAATTCAGAGGTGACATGAGAGTGATGATTCAGAACCGCTCTTCAGTACAAGCTGTCCTCATCAGCGTCTTCACCCTCGAACTTTCAGATTCACTTGGTTTTCCTGTTTAAACCCTGTTAGTGTGTCGATGTGTTGGAGCCCAGCTGTGTGTGTGTGTGTGTGTGTGTGTGTGTGTGTGATCCTGTCTCCTGTCTCTGTCCCCAGGGGCCAACGGGAAGTCCTTCTACACCATCGGAGACGCCATGAGTGAGTGTGTGTTTGTCCTCAAACCCTGATGTTGTAAAGAGCTCCTGTATCAGGTTTATCAGCCTGTTGATCTGACACCCCCCCCCCCCCACCCCCCTCCCCAGCCATGTGTCCTGGCAACACCTTCACCTGTGACAACGGGGAGTGTGTCACCAAGACCAACCCCGAGTGTGACTCGCTACCAGACTGCACGGACGGCTCAGACGAGGCCCGTTGTGGTGAGTGACCTATGACCTTAGTGATCCAGTCATACAACCCAGGGGTTAATGGGTTAGCTCAGTGAAAGGGCAGTTCACTGCAGATCAAGAGGTTGACGTATCACCCCTCTTCCATACATCGTTTTGGATAACACATTCCGTTCCCTCCCTCTATATCTCCCTCTCCTAACTCCCTCCCTCTCCCTTTCCCACCTCCGCCCCTCCCTCCCTCCCTCCCTCCCTCCCTCCCTCCCTCCCTCCCTCCCTCCCTCCCTCCCTCCCTCCCTCCCTCCCTCCCTCCCTCCCTCTCTCTCACCCTCCTCCGCCCCTCCCTCTCTCCTGCCCTCCTCCGCCCCTCCCCAGAGTGTGGGACCCGCCCAGCCATGGGCACCAGGGTGGTGGGGGGGGAGGATGCGCGGGCGGGGGAGCTGCCCTGGCAGGTGAGCCTCAGGCTGAATGGACGACACAGCTGTGGAGCCTCCATCATCAGCAGCACCTGGCTCGTCAGCGCCGCCCACTGCTTCGAGAGGTGACACCTGGACCCCCCCCTGACCCCCTGCCCCCTCCCCTCTCTCTCCCCCTGCCCCCTCCCCTCTCTCTCCCCCTGCCCCCTCCCCTCTCTCTCCCCCTGCCCCCTCCCCTCTCTCTCCCCCTGCCCCCCTCTACCCCTGCCCCCCCTCCCCTTTCCCCCTGGCCCTCTCCTGCCCCTGTTCTTTTGCGTTTCTGTTTTATTCACTTGGGGTTCTTTGTCTGGTTGTTTCTTACTGTCGCTCCCTCGCCCTCCCCCCTCGTCCTCCCCCCTCCAGAGACAAAGACCCTAAACTGTGGACGGCGCTGGTGGGGGCCAGCCTGGTCTCGGGGGAGCAGGTGGAGGCCTCCACCATCAACATCAAGTCTCTGACGGTGGCTCCGCGCTACAACCCCATGACCACGGACTTTGACGTGACGGTCCTGGAGCTGGAAACTCCCGTCACCTTCAGTAGCCACGTCCAGCCCATCTGCCTCCCCGCAGCCTCGCACGTCTTCGTGCCCGGCAAGAACTGTGTGGTGTCCGGCTGGGGGGCGCTCAACCAGTACACCAGTGAGAGCCCAACCTGTCCATCCTCCAGGGTTTGGTTTAGTGTGACAGGATTCACATGTGTACATATCAACAAACTAAGGTCCCTGGTTATGATACTATTGCTTTGTCTTGTATTCTATTAGCTGACGCTATGATTCAGAATAATGTACAGGGGACGTTGGCGGGGTGGATTTGAACCTACTGATTTGCAGTCAAACCCTCTAACCACTGAGCTCTAACCATTGTCATGGTTCCCTGTGTTGCAGGTGACATCCCCCCCACGCTCCAGAAGGCCGTGGTGAAGCTCATCGACTCCAAGGTCTGCAACAAGACCAGCGTGTACCGCGGGGCTCTCACACAGAACATGATGTGTGCTGGATTCCTGCAGGGCAAGGTGGACTCCTGCCAGGTCAGAGGAACAGGACGCTGTGTGGGGCTTTACATGTGTGTGAATGTTTACATGTGTGTTTTTCCGTGTGTGTGTGTTTACATGCGTGTGTCCTCCCATCCTCTAGGGGGACTCTGGGGGTCCTCTGGTATGTGAGGAGGCTCCAGGGCGGTTCTTCCTAGCAGGGGTAGTGAGCTGGGGCGTGGGCTGTGCTCAGGTCAACCGCCCCGGGGTCTACTCCAGGGTCACTCAGCTGAGGAACTGGATCCTGAGCCAGACCTCCCCCGACCTGGCCCCGCCCCCGACTCCGCCCCCGACTCCACCGCCGGCCCCACCCCCTGCCGTTACCAAGACAGCAGAGATGCACGACGCTATGATGATGATGGCCGCCCCGCCCATACCTGGTACTCTGCCCCTGTACCCCGACCCTCTAAGAAAGATCAGACGTTTTCCTGTAACCTGTCCTGTGTCCTACCTCACATTGTCATTCACTGTTCGTCCGGGGGGTGTGAAACTATTTTTTTATAAACTTGTGTACACTGGTTGTCATGCCGACTGTTCTGTTGTCATGGCAGCGGTGAACTGCAGCGGGAACTTCCAGTGTACGTCGGGGATCTGCATCAGCAAGATCAACCCTGAGTGTGACGGAAACATCGACTGTCCCAACCAGGCTGACGAGAAGAACTGCGGTGAGATTCACCACGTCACCAGCTCCTTCTCCATTTAAATGTGTTTTATTGTGTTTTTATTCTAACGCAAAACTGTAGCACTTACAGACAAACCCCCCAAAAACATTGATAGGCAACAGAGTTTAAAAACCACAGAGTATAAAGATCAGGCCCAGAGAGGTCAAAGGTCACGACCAGCCCCTCTGTCCCCCAGACTGTGGCGTGCGTCCGGCCGTGGGCTCCCAGAGGATTGTGGGAGGAGTCACGGCACGGCGGGGGGAGTGGCCGTGGATCGGCAGCCTGCAGCACCAGCGACAGCATCGCTGCGGCGCCACGCTCGTCCACCACAAGTGGCTCCTGACGGCCGCACACTGCTTCAGAAGGTACCGCACACACCCCACGCCTCACACACACACACCCTACGCCTCACACACACACACCCTACGCCTCACACACACACACCCTACGCTTCACACACACACACCCTCCGCCTCACACACACCCTATGCCTCACACACACACCCTATGCCTCACACACACACCCCACGCCTCACACACACACCCTATGCCTCACACACACACACCCCACGCCTCACACACACACCCTATGCCTCACACACACACACCTCACACACACACACACCCTATGCCTCACACACACACACCTCACACACACACACACCCTCCGCCTCACACACACACACACCCTACGCCTCACACACACCCTACGCCTCACACACACCCCACACCTCACACACACACACACCCCACGCCTCACACACCCTCCGCCTCACACACACACACCCTACGCCTCACACACACACCCTATGCCTCACACACACACACCCTACGCCTCACACACACCCTACGCCTCACACACACCCCACACCTCACACACACCCTACGCCTCACACACACACACCCCACGCCTCACACACACCCTACGCCTCACACACACACACCCTACGCCTCACACACACCCTACGCCTCACACACACCCTACGCCTCACACACACCCTACGCCTCACACACACCCCATGCCTCACACACACCCTACGCCTCACACACATCCTACACCTGACACACACACACACACCCTGAAACCAAGAAGGTGCACAGATGTGATGAGATGAGAAATGCAGTGTGTGATTGTTGCAAGAATGTTTAATTTCATCTGATTTACTACCCTTATCGTCCTCCCTCCCTCCCCAGTGACCCTGCTCCGACCGGCTGGGCAGTCAGCCTGGGCTCGGTGCTGCGTTCAGGCGTGGGGGCCCTGGTGATCCCCGTCCAGAGGGTCATCCTCCACCCCAGCTTCAACAGCTCCACTATGAACCACGACCTGGCCCTGCTGGAGCTGGCGGTCCCAGCGCCCCGCTCCTACACCATCCAGTCAGCCTGCCTGCCCTCGCCCGTCCACAGCTTCCTCAAGACGGCAGACTGCTACATCGCTGGCTGGGGCTCCATGAGGGAGGGAGGTGAGCTGAGACACGCAGGGGAACAGGACTCACACTGCAGGATCTGGAGAAGAACAAGTCTTCCCCCTGAGAGAGACGCTCTTAGTGTTATACGTGCATCCCAGCTTGATTCAAGTGAGAGTTGAAGCTGACCCCAGGTCTGTGTTACGCTTGTCCTCCTCTCAGGCTCTCTGACCAACCTGCTGCAGAAAGCTCCGGTCAACGTCATCGACCCGGCAGACTGCCAGCGTGCGTACGGCAGCGGACTGAGCCTCAGCATGATGTGTGCTGGGTACATGGAGGGAGGAAAGGACACGTGTCTGGTACGACACTCACACACACACACACACACACACACAGGTTCACCCCCACCCCTTGGAGACACAGGTTACACATTGTCTGAGATTATATTACCTTTTAACCAAACCTGCTCCTCCCCCTTCCTTCACAACTCTTTCCCTCCCCTCTCTTTCCTCTTCCCCTCCCTAAGCTGCTTATGTAACCAAGTCAGCCCAAAAGCATTCCTGTCTCAGGGTATCACCTAGGCCCACAAATGACATTCTCCTCTCTGGAGCTCTGCTGACTGTGCTCTCTCTTCCTACCTCTCTCTCTCTCTCTCTTCCTACCTCTCTCTCTCTCTTCCTATGTCTCCCTTACTCTTTATCTCCATCCCCCCTCTCTTTGTGTCTCTCCCTCTCTTTCTTTGTCTCCCCCCTCCTTCTCTCTCCCCCTTCCCTCTCTCTCTTAGTCAAGCTAACCTGTTGGCTGTCCTCTCCAGAGTAGATGTGATAGTGTTGGGTTGTAACTGTACAAAGGAGAGTGGTGTACCTCGACCCAGCTTCCTGGAGGCCGCTGCCTTCACTTCCAAATCTAGGTCATCAGCCAGCATTCACGTCTGACGAGCCGTACGTCTTAGGAAGCTGTCTGTGGTGTAGGGGACCCAACACTATCACATCTACACAGGACGAGACAGGCGACAGGTTTACCTTGACCAAGTGAGGGGGGAGAAAGAAGGAGGGGGATGATGGGGACAGAGAGGGAGAGAGGTGGAGGAGAGAGGGGGAGACAGGGTGGAGGAGAGAGAGGGAGAGAGGGGGGGGAGACAGAGAGAGCGGGAAGATAAAGAGATGCAGGGGCGTGTTTGAAGGTATCCATTTCTCCCGAACACAGGGCGATTCCGGAGGCCCTCTGACCTGTCGACAGCTCTCCGGCCCCTGGTTCGTTGCCGGGGTGACGAGCTGGGGCCATGGCTGTGGGCGGAGCGGCTTCCCAGGAGTCTACACGCGTGTGACGGCCGCCAGGGAGTGGATCTCCTCCCACCTGCCTTTCTAACCACGCCCCGGACGGAGCCAACAGAGAGCCTCCCTCCGGCAGCCTCCCAGGACAGCCGTGTGGCTGGGGGGCCAGGACGTCCTGTCTCCAGCCTCACACACGGACCCAGAGACGGGCCCTACACTCTGGAGGAACACGAACACGACAGAGGACCTGGTCCAGGACTGTCTCGCTGGAGTGACTTTCATTACGATCAGCGTAGTAGTGGGGAACCGTGTATTTATTTGACTGTATTTATTGTGGTGACTGACATGTAACTTACCAGAAACAACTTTTTTTGTTTGATTTTGTGACGGTTTAGAAATATATGCATTTCATTTATTGGTCTTTAAACTGCTGTTATTGTTTGTAGTTTTTCAATTATTTTACCGTTCTCTTCTACTGACAACGTCTGAAATAGATTATAGGTACAAGTACCTAGATGTATCTAAATAGGACAGTTCTGTCAGCAACTGGAATCACAAGTAAGGAGGCAAAAACACTCCAGAGACCCAATCTTCGATTATCTGGCATTTATTTACTTTTCATTTGTGAAAAATACCATTTTAGTTAGTCACACAAACATATCATCCCAGCACCACCCTCAAGTGTTCAAAGAGCGGAATTCTTTTCCTTCTTCCACAAAGCCAAACAGGATGAAGATCCTTAGAATTTAAGTTTTCCCAGAACTACCTACAGTAGCTGGAGCATACAAAGAAATAAAGGTTTTTCTTGTTCATGTTCTGCTCAGCAGAGCCCAACACTGGAGGCCAGACAGGACGACCAGAAACACAACAAATAACCCAACTTAGTTCTCAGGGTGCAGTCTGATACGCGACAGTTTGAATGCCAGTTTACTGTTATGAAAACAAAACTGTTTCTGATGCTGGATGAAAGGTGGGTTTGTAGACACTGGTGTCACACACACAAGACAAACTAAAGAATGGTCACACCTGGCACAGTTTTCCTTGGGGAGAGTTACAGTTGGACCATGACGGATTCAGCCATGTTGTACAGCATAACAGTTGTCCACATGAACATCCGTCATCAACAACTCTCGTGACATAAAATAAAAAAAACTATAATCTGTCGCCATGTGTGTTACGATTCCTTATTGCAAGGAACATGTCCATTAGGTATCACAGAGGCTAGCATCCACAGGCACTGGTGACCTGGCCCCTTCTTGTGGGATGATGGCGCGCACACATGCGATCTTAACCTCGGCCAGATCACCTCCGATGCCAGACGTCTGCGCCTGCCGCGTGGGGCTGAAGGAGGGACAGGTCAGATGCGTGCCCTCTCCCTCTGCAGTCTGGAGTTGTAGGCACGCGACACAGTGTTCCAGGCATCCATGTACCTATCCATGCACATGGCGATGCATTTCTGCACGGTACACAGAAGAGAAGCTGTGAGTCCAGCAATCTGTTTAATCAGAGAGCTGAGGCACGATGGGGCAATCAAACACTCCCCCATCGCCATTACTTCTGTCGCTGGCACCGAAATGTCTACTAATGATTGCAAACACTTTGTACTATACTCGGAAGGCCAAATGTTGAATACATCAAGACTAAATACCAACCTGTTCAGAGTTGTCTAACGTGCCTCCAGGCTTACCTATGCATTTCTTGAAGCATTTATCTGTCATTCTCTACAAGAGAAAGGAAATTCATTAAAATAAATTGTCACTCGGTTAATTGACCTAATTAACCATCCTCAGGGTCTACACAGTACAAAATCTACATAGTACAAAATGTATATTTTACATTACACCAGCCGAACATACATTAGTATACGCATTTGTGATAATGCTGTTTGTTCAGATTATATGTCTAATTACAAACACCCAATGTTAGTAATTATACATGATTTTACACGTATATGACTAAATGGCGTTTAGCAATTCCATATTCTTGCTAGTAGGTAGGCTAGCTAGGTTTTAATATATAACTACCTGTAACAGCTCTTGCGCATTAGCTACTGCAATCTGGACCTTCACTTGCTCCATTATTGTGCCAGTGTCCATTTTACCAGACCCAGCACCCGCTGAAAAATCTGAACCGAACCCGTCCATGTTTGATTGTGAAAATATCGATAGTTATTCAGTAGTTAAACTATAAATTACACGTGCATGTAACTACTGCTAGCAATAAGCTCAATGCCCTTGACAGAAACGGAACATCACATACGCAACTTCCTGTAGGCGGAATCAACGTTTTTGCTCATGAGTTGTCAGAGTTGCGTGTCCGTGTTCAAAAGACATTCAATCCTCGTGGGTGTTTTATAAAGCATCGTTGGTATACTAAAGACAAGGGTATCTTATCTGGCAAAGGGTCACTAATGGAGATTCCAAAAGATTCAGTGGTTCGGAAAACTCACCGGAAAATGCCTCAACTTGAAAACATTTAATCCCCCCTATCTACGATAATTTTGAAATCCACTTTCTACAACAGAATGTTCTACTTTTATGATATATTAATCCTGGGGCAGGTGTCGAAAAACAAACTATTCGAAATGTTGCCATGTGTTAGTTATTTTACTTCCGGGTGCATTAAGCAAACATCAGTTTTTCCTTTTGCTAGCTACCTACTACATGATTATCTCCCGTCCGTGATATCCAACCATTGTTGTAATCTTTTTATTTATTGATTAGAGGTTACATTATTGAGACATTATAGTCAACGCACTTAGCTACATTTCTGTATTGGCGGTTAAAAAAGACAGTTGCCATGGTGATGCAAAACGCTTTGCAGACTAGTTTGTGAAGAAGCTAGCGTAGCTAGCAACTGTTAATGCTGGACCAACAACAGAAGCCAAGTTACGTGCATCCAACAACTATAAAATCGTGGACAGTTCTCTGCAATGGTAACATATAACCCTTTTACTGGTCAATGATGAGCCATTTCAATGTCAATGTATATCGATGGCGTAGCTCGATATAAATGGTATAGTAGCTAGGCTAGTCTATGCTGGTACTACTAGCCTGGCTGTATCTATTTCTAATATTCACCAGACGACTGTTAAAATAGCTTGTTGTTAGCTATCATGGCATTATTAGCTAGTTCTGTTAGCAAATAATACAGTAGCTAGTTAGCCGGCGTGGTTTAATTGAGCAGTAAGCTATGAAGCTAACAAATAATCACATTATAAGCAGATGCCTCGATTTAGGGGGTTTAGATATTATTATGCACAAGTATTCTGCTTTCGTCAACACAACTCCATAACGTTAAGTCACTCTTCTGTGTTTCATTTTTTTGTAGTTTGTTCAAATCCTAACTTTTTTAAACCTTATTGTTACCTAAAATGTTGGGAGGGATGAATAAAAAAATAGATAACGTATCAATCAACGTAAACGCCGACAGGTGGCGCAGTTGGCATGTTCAAGCGGCATTTTGAAAAAGGGTGCAAACTTGTGTCCAGGAAGTCTAATGCAAGAACTACATAGTACATTTCCCAATTGTTTATCGACCTTTTTTTTTTTTTTTGTGCATTTCACCCGTTTTACCGTCCATACACAGCACCTTTTCTCATGATCTCATTGGCCATAACATGACTAATCATGAATGTATCCAACCACCAAGAACGACTAAGAGGTGTTTATGTGACAGTTTCCAGCAAGCAGCGCTTCTAGGACATTTAATTCCAACTGCTTATTCAGTCAGTTTAGCCTATTAAGTTGCCTTCTTTCATAAAGTTGGGCCATATCTTGATCCTTCAGCACCTCTGTACGTGGGTCCCTGTCTGAGGTGGAAATATTGATCTGCCTTAGTTGTTAGAAGGCAGCATGAAATGTTTCCAATGGCAGCACAGTGAACAGCATGTGTCTGAGAAACTGTGGCTGATATTTTGTTTCCCAGAATGGGTTGAAAGCGAAAACCCTGTGTAGCTGCGGCTCTGTGGGTCTGCCTGTCAGGTCAGAGTCTGTGCAGTGCAGCTGTTTCAATTTTCAATTTTTAGAAGAAATCATCAACATTGTAAAAAATATAACCCAAGCTGTACAGTGTTCGCAGTTTTCGTACAGTTATTGTGTCATAAAGTCAACTGCCTGTGGAAAATGAAAACTGTAATATAAGCCGCCAGGCCTGGTCTACCTGCTGGTGTCTTGGGCTCCACTGTAGCCTAAAAGATCCACCATTTAATCTGCACTGTCTTTTGTATCCTGGGTCGTTGTTGAATGGCATTCTATTCATTTCGAAGATGCTTTCATCAAAAGCCACATGTAAATGCATGTCGAAAGTGCAGTGGAAAGTCAAGTATCAGAAGTGCGTAGTTCTAACAGTGTTAGTGGTTAGACTCAAGGACTAGTTGGCCCAGTACAAATCCCAGCTACCAGGCACAGTGGGACAACAACATCACATTTCTTCTTCAGCAAACCTGAGGCCTCCCCGTCTCGCTGAGTCCTGGTCCACTTGTGTGTCTTCTGCCCTTCCTAGCAGCCTAGCTGTCCTTGGATAAACCCTTCCCTTGGTGAGCGGACCCTGTCTCTTACGGGGGTGTTCCACCCTCCGTGGCCTGTGAGCGGTTAAGCACTCACACGCCACACAGCATAGCTCCCCGAACTAAAGGCAGAGATTTGTGTTTGCTCATCCATGCCCCTTCACTCGCCTGGATATAGGGCCAAGACGGTTTGTTTATCATCATGATGTCATTAAGAACGCTGGGATGCTGTGAGGTGATTGCCTCTGTGGGTCTGGGAGAGGCAATCTCCAGGCTGGGCCCCAAAGGCTATAAATAGCATGGCCAGCTTTGAGTTATGAACCCCAAGATCAATAGAGAAGATTGTGTCTTTGACAAACTTTGCATGAGGCCTTGAGAGCGTAAACGTTGGCTGCCTCAGTAAAACCTTGGGGGACTCAAATTCCAAGAAGTAGCCTAATCCCAACAGGCTTAATATCTGTATCAACTGGCCATTTTAACCCTGGTCCGGAACCACCCTAACTATCTAACCACTGAAATACCATGAGAACCACATCAGCACTTCTAATCCTCGATGTTCTGCGGTACGTTCTACGTGTTCCTGTGTGTTAGGATGAGTGTGTGTGTGTGATAACGTCTTGTGTTTGTCTCAGGAGGAGCGCTTTGCCTTCCTGGCTGAGTGGTACGACCCGAGCGCTGCTCTGCTGCGGCGCTATCAGCTCCTGTTCTACCCCAGGGACAGCTCCGTGGAGATGGTAGGCAAGGCTGCTTCAGGGAGCCATGAGTGATGCTCCTTGCAGGGCATGTATATGCATATAGGAGTGGCTGGTGGCTATATCCATGTGTGAGTGCCTGGGTGGGTGTTCACACAGTGGAAACATGGAAAACAAAATACTTTGTCACGTTTTGAAAAACGTTCTTAAACCACCTACCCAATCCCTTCAAGGTATGGTGGTAAAAACGCCTAGAGGTGTTCACCTCAATATCAGTGTTGCAAAACTCTGTGCATTACAAAGTGCATACATGTTCAATGATTAACTGCCTTGTTTCAAATATTCTATGAGTAAAACTCTGAGAAAATGTTTTCTTCATGATACTGTCAGTCTCCCGACCCTGGAGAGATGGTCTCATGTTGTCCTACATGTCACCCTGTGTGAGCCCAGACATGCTCCTGACCCTCTCCTCGGTGTCACGAGCCTCCAGGAACTTCCTTTTCTCGTTGCAGTTCGACGTGAAAAACCAGCGCACGTTTCTGAGAAAGACCAAATACGAGGACCTCCGCCCCGAGGACCTGTTTGTGGGGAACCGGGTCAACGTGTTTTCCCGACAGCTCAATCTGATTGGATACGGAGACCAGTATACAGCCAATAGGCTGGGCAGTAAGAAGGAGAGGTATGGATCTGGAAGTGATGCAGTAAGAAGATGTTGAAGGAGGATGGTAGACCGAGCACAGTCACACCTCCCCTCTTTTTTCTGATGCGCTGTAAGGAGGCAGCTAATTGGCTACTTGATGTCTGTGGTTGCATGTGTTAACTGTTCCCATTGGCTGAAGTAACGCAAGCTGTTCTATGTGTTAACTCTCCTTACTGGCCGAAGCTGTTTGTTTCATGTGGGAACTGTTCTTGTGGGCCTAAGGAAGGCTGTAGGGAGTGTATGAGAGGGTTAGCTGTGTGTGAGAGTGAGAGAGAGACTTTACTGGGGCTATCTGATGTAAATGACTCACCAGTTAGGACTACACATGCCTCTGTGATGAACACTAAACACTGCAGCCTATAGTATTACTCACAACCTACAGTACTACACTCCCTCCCTCCCTCCTTCCCTCCTTCCCTCCTTCCCTCCTTCCCTCCCTCCCTCCCTCCCTCCCTCCCTCCCCAGCTCTGTCTTTTCTCATCCCTCTGCTCCAGACTAAGGGTAGCTGATGTTGACGAGGTGTTTTGTGCCTGTCTTCTCTCACAGGAGATGCTTCCTTCTCCTATTATGTCCAAATACGTCAAAGAAAAGAGGAGAAACAGAACTGAGTTTTCGACAGAACGATAAACCGGTTCAGAATGTTTGTGTTAAGCTGAACAGATGTTCTTATCACGGAAGACATGATCTAACTAACTCCCCTTCCTGCCCTCCTGTCTTCCAGAACTCTTGCTATGATCAAGCCAGATGCCGTTCCAAAGATCGGAGACATCATCCAGATGATCTACGACTCCAACCTGATCGTGACCAAAGCCAAAATGACCAAGCTCACATGGTAAGCCCTCATGACTCCCAAAATGGTGCCTCAGTGCTGTCACAGTGGTCCTGGGACCGGGTCACCGTCACCAGAAAGACCCTGTGCAGCTTTGGAAGTCAGAGTCCACGATGGGTCGTTAGAAACCAAACAGGAAAATAGATCCTCTGTCAGCCCTCCCCAGTGATTCATATTTGATCATCAGCTCTCCTTCTGTCTCTCTCTGTGTCTCTCTCTGTGTCTCTCTCTGTGTCTCTCGCTCTGTCTCTCTCTGTGTCTCTCGCTCTGTCTCTCTCTCTGTGTCTCTCTCTGTGTCTCTCTCTGTGTCTCTCTCTGTGTCTCTCTCTCTGTCTCTCTCTGTGTCTCTCGCTCTGTCTCTCTCTGTGTCTCTCGCTCTGTCTCTCTCTCTCTCGCTCTGTCTCTCTCTCTCTGTGTCTCTCTCTGTGTCTCTCTCTGTGTCTCTCTCTGTCTCTGTCTCTCTCTGTCTCTGTCTCTCTCTGTGTCTGTCTCTCTCTGTGTCTGTCTCTCTCTGTGTCTCTCTCTCTCTGTGTCTGTCTCTCTCTCTGTCTCTCTCTCTGTGTCTCTCTGTGTCTCTCTGTGTCTCTCTCTGTGTCTCTCTCTGTGTCTCTCTCTCTGTCTCTCTCTCTGTCTCTCTCTCTGTCTCTCTCTCTGTCTCTCCTTCTGTCTCTGTCTGTGTCTCTCTCTGTGTCTCTCTCTGTGTCTCTCTCTCTGTCTCTCTCTCTGTCTCTCTCTCTGTCTCTCTCTGTGTCTCTCTCTGTGTCTCTCTCTGTGTCTCTCTCTCTGTCTCTCTCTCTGTCTCTCTCTCTGTCTCTCTCTCTGTCTCTCCTTCTGTCTCTGTCTGTGTCTCTCTCTCTGTCTCTCTCTCTGTCTCTCCTTCTGTCTCTGTCTGTGTCTCTCTCTGTGTCTCTCTCTCTGTCTCTCTCTGTGTGTCTCTCTCTGTGTCTCTCTCTCTGTCTCTCTCTGTGTCTCTCTCTGTGGATGTGAAGGGCATCGTGCTCTTGTCTCACCCATCAGATGGGGGCAGTAACGGCTCTCCTTCTATCCTGTAAATACACACTCTCTCTTTCAACCACGCATTTTCTCTCCTTCCTTATCTTTCTCCCTCCTTCTCTCTCTCTCTCTGTCTCTCTCTCTCGGGCTTTGATGTGTGTGAGCACGTGTTAGCACATGAGAGAATGCTCTTAAGCCCTCTACGGGGGGTAACTATCGTGGAAACAAACCTCAAATAGTTGATTTTGTCTGAATATCACAGAGATTTGAAACACCACGTCTGACTCATGGTTCAGACATAATGTTCCTCCTTCAGAGTGTTCATGTTATATCCTTCTCCCACAGGATCAGTCTGCACTGGGCTTGAATTCAAACTAAAGGAAATGGAGTTTGTCCCATTTCTGTTACGCTCCAAATGATAAGACAGGCCTTTGAACCTGTGGTATCTGCTATGATTAGAGAGTGCCTGACAAGGTCACCTTCACCTGCCCCCTGGGGTGGAGCTGCGGCCTGGACTGAAGATGTGTGGTCTGTGGGCAGGAGAAACCAGAGCAGGCTGGATGGTGTGTCTGTCAGGGAGCTGCCCTGGATGGTGTCTGTCAGGGAGCTGCCCTGGATGGTGTCTGTCAGGGAGCTGCCCTGGATGGTGTCTGTCAGGGAGCTGCCCTGGATGGTGTCTGTCAGGGGGCTGCCCTGGATGGTGTCTGTCAGGGAGCTGCCCTGGATGGTGTGTCTGTCAGGGAGCTGCCCTGGATGGTGTCTGTCAGGGAACTGCCCTGGATGGTGTCTGTCAGGGAGCTGCCCTGGATGGTGTCTGTCAGGGAGCTGCCCTGGATGGTGTGTCTGTCAGGGAGCTGCCCTGGATGGTGTCTGTCAGGGAGCTGCCCTGGATGGTGTCTGTCAGGGAGCTGCCCTGGATGGTGTCTGTCAGGGGGCTGCCCTGGATGGTGTGTCTGTCAGGGGGCTGCCCTGGATGGTGTCTGTCAGGGGGCTGCCCTGGATGGTGTCTGTCAGGGAGCTGCCCTGGATGGTGTGTCTGTCAGGGAGCTGCCCTGGTGGGGTGGGGGGGCGGACAGGTGGATCTGGGGAGCAGAAACAAGGCTGTCATTGACCCCTGGAGACCCTGTATGGCTGTGCTGCTGTTTGGAGTCAGCACCTGACAGTCCATTTCATCACACATTAACCCTGCCTTTATGGTTCCCTCCAGGAGCCAAGGGGCCGACTTCTACACTGAACATCAGACCAAGCCTTTCTTCAAGTGAGTCCTTCCTGTGTAATGATTGACCTGTGGGCAGGGGAGGGAGGGAGGGAGGGAGGGGGGAGGGAGGGAGGGAGGGAGGGAGGGAGGGAGGGAGGGAGGGAGGGAGGGAGGGAGGGAGGGAGGGAGGGAGGGAGGGAGGGAGGGAGGGAGGGAGGGAGGGAGGGAGGCGCTTCAAGGAGGCTTCAAGGGCCAGCCGCCATCTTAAGTGTGTTCTGTGTTATTGATTGCAGTGACACTTGATCAGATATACAGCCTGTGGCTATTTCTGGCCCTGGGGCCAGTTGACTTTGAATCCTCTGTTGTTATCAGTAACCTGGTGCAGTTTATGACCTCTGGGCCGGTCGTTGCCATGGAGCTGATGGGGGACGAGGCGGTGGCAGGGTGGAGGAGGCTCCTGGGGCCCACGGACGCCGGCGTGGCGAGGAGCGAGGCGGCGGGGAGCGTGCGGGCGCAGTACGGGACGGACGGAACAAGGAACGCCGGCCACGGCTCTGACTCCCTGGCCGCCGCTGCCCGGGTACACACACACACACACACACAGCTCTGACTCCCTGGCCACCGCTGCCCGGGTACACACACACACACAGCTCTGACTCCCTGGCCGCCGCTGCCCGGGTACACACACACACACACACACACACACACACAGCTCTGACTCCCTGGCCGCCGCTGCCCGGGTACACACACACACACACACACACACACAGCTCTGACTCCCTGGCCGCCACTGCCCGGGTACACACACTGGGACTCCTGAACAGGAGTCTGCAACAGCTGTTTCCACAACCCAGTTCCACTGAGCATAAGACATGACACCCACATGACGCATGTAGGACATGGACAATATACTGCATGTATGTTTGTCTTACAGCATTCCTACTTCAATGTCGTAAATAAACGTATTCCTACTTGTTTATGATATTGTTGTTTGTGATGTTGTTGTTGTTTATGTTGTTGTTGTGTGCAGGAGCTGGAGTTCTTCTTCCTGTCCACGACAGGCTGTGGTCCCTCCAACACCGCCAGCTACACAGACTCCACCTGCTGCATCATCAAACCTCACGCCATATCAGAAGGTCAGGACCCTCCACCTCCCCTGCCTCGCTCTCCTCCCTGACCCCACCTCCCATGTCCAGGCTAGGCCTCTCTCCTCTCCTCCCACCAGCCTCGCTCTCCTCCCTGACCCCACTTCCCATGTCCAGGCTAGGCCTCTCTCCTCTCCTCCCCCCAGCCTCGCTCTCCTCCCTGACCCCACCTCCCATGTCCAGGCTAGGCCTCTCTCCTCTCCTCCCCCCTGCACTCCTCTGTCTTAGTAAGCAGGTGTTGCTGCTGGGATCCTTGTATTTACCGAACTGTAACCAGATTACCGCAGGTTCAGTTCTGTGTATGTGTTAGTCTCTGTGCTAAGCTTGTTGTGTGCTGCAGGCCAGAGAGGCTTGGTGTTGTTGAAAACCTGCTGCTAACCTGGTGGTTATGTAAGCTGCCTCTCTCCCTTGACTGTGTTAGACTGAGATGGGTTTGCGTCACACAAAGCCAGCTCATATTGTAACCAACCTTCCCAAATCCCTGTTCTGATCCCTGCTTGTGGAGAATGCCTTGGGTGCACTGACCTGGGAAATGTGGGGCTGGGGCTATGGCTGGGCCTGGGGAAGGGGCTGGGCTCGCAAAGAAACGTTGTCCAGATCCTCATGGGCTATAAGCTTAGTCTAAAGCACAGCACACAGGGAAGAGCTCAACTGTTGGCCTAGTGTGAACTAGTTTAGACCCGGACTAGACATTGATGAGCTGTGTGTGTCTACTAAATTAGACCTGGGCTCGATGTTTAAGAGCTGTACGCCTAGTCTACACTAACCCTGGAGTACTTTGAGTTCACCAATCACCAACCTGCAGGCCTGTTGCTATGGGAACCTGCTGATTTTTGCTGTCAGGAGAGTTGCATGTTACCATCAGCTTAGCAACTTGCCAACAACAATTAGAGGCCCACTGGACTTTCTTCTGAAGAGAGCAGTTTGTTCTCTCTCCTCCTACACACACACACACACACACACACACACACACAAGCACACTGAAATCATTCCACCTTCCCACAAAAGCCCAGCCGCTGAGCTGTCCTGATAAAGCTCTGCCTTTGATAGCCTTTTAATTCCCACAGGATGGGAGTCCAGATGACATTTAGATTCTGTTAGAGTCCTGGTGGGTTCGTAACCCTTCCTAACATGGTCCTCTGGCAGGCAGACAGTCTGCAAGCCATTAAAGAGATGAAACCCCCCGTCCAGGTTGCGCTACTAAGCCACCCTGGGTTGTAGAAGCCTAGGGGAGGTAGGTGTTAGTGTGGAAGTAGGTGTTAGTGTGGAGGTAGGTGTTAGTGTGGAGGAAGGGGGTGTGGAGGGTGGGTGGGGGTGTGGAGGGAGAAGCAGGTTTTCAGAAGGTTTGTCAGCAGTGGGTCTGATGATGTCATTCTGGAAAACAGAGAGGGAGGGGGTAATCTAGGGAGCGGCTATTTATTGTTTCAGCAGATGAGACAGAGATAAAATTGTTCTTTCACCTGCAGTTTACCTCCCCCCTCACGGCAGGGGGGCTGTGTCTCGGGGTCACACCTGGGCAGAGCAAACTGGCAACGCCAAACTGCCCCGTCACCAAGAGCAACCAAACTGCCCCGTCACCAGGAGCAACCAAACTGCCCCGTCACCAGGAGCAACCAAACTGCCCCGTCACCAGGAGCAACCAAACTGCCCCGTCACCAAGAGCAACCAAACTGCCCCGTCACCAGGAGCAACCAAACTGCCCCGTCACCAGGAGCAACCAAACTGCCCCGTCACCAAGAGCAACCAAACTGCCCCGTCACCAGGAGCAACCAAACTGCCCCGTCACCAAGAGCAACCAAACTGCCCCGTCACCAAGAGCAACCAAACTGCCCCGTCACCAAGAGCAACCAAACTTCCCCGTCACCAGGAGCAACCAAACTGCCCCGTCACTAGGAGCAACCAAACTGCCCCGTCACCAAGAGCAACCGCACTCCTGTCACACACAGCCTTGGCTCGCTTTGCCGTGATTGTATCCTGAAGGCCAATGGAAAGGTGTCTAGCTCCGCCTGTCTGGAGCCGGCGGCCAATGGGGGAGGAGTTGTGACTGGAAAATCGTGCGCAGTCATGACTGGAATAGAGAAACATGTGTTGCTAGGCAGCCAGGCTCTCCTAGCAACAGTGGCAGCTGTGGAGATGTGATATGGCTGTCCCCGGCAGGCGCTGTGGTGTCTGCAGAGCCCAGGATGTGAGGCTGGAACACACACGTTCACCCAGGTGTGACCAGACAGGGGGCTGGGGGGGGGGGTGTGTGTGTGTGTACACACATACAGTAACTACATACATGCATATATGTATAGATATATAGTGCTGGAAAAAAACATACACATGTATGCAAAGTACGTAGGCCTATATGATTATGTATGTATGTGTGTATATATATACACAGTATATATATTTTTAAATGTATATATGAGTGGAGCGGTGCTGCTGAGACAGACACCTGCTGCCGTCTGTCAGCACGGACACAGCTGCTGTCTGTCAGCACGGACACAGCTGCTGTCTGGATTCATTGTGTTTCCCTGTGTCTGTCGTCCAGCTCTCTGGCATCTGGTCTGACTGGAACCTTGACTGTGTTCAGGGGCACAGTCCGCTCTCCAGACCAGCTGTTAGGAAGATCATCTCTCTGTTGTCTGGGAGGGATCCTAATGTAGCCTGGCACAGTCCACCGTCCACGGACACTTCAGTGAATGTTGTAGTAGTGTAACCGCTTTTCAGCAGCAGTCAAGCCATGTTAGAAGACAGGGTTCAGAATGTCAGAGATTTGAGATCACACACACAGAAGATGGTGTCCTGGTAGGGTGGTAAAGACTGCTGTAATTGGGTTTGTAGAAGTGATCTCCCCGGGTGTCTCCAGGCGGTGTGATTAAGCCGACAGTGTTGCCCTGCTGCCCTGCTGCTGGTCCTACGTTCCCCTGCCTCCCAGAGGCCTCTCCCTTGCCTGCCTCCAGCCTCCCTTCCTGGCAAGGCCAGGAGGCTAGTCTCTAACGAGGCCAGGAGGCTAGTCTCTAACGAGGCCAGGAGGCTAGTCTCTAACGAGGCCAGGAGGCTAGTCTCTAACGAGGCCTGGGGGACTGGCAGGTGTCACCTTGGTTACGAAGATTGTGGGTTGACAGGGAAGCCTTCTTTGAAGGCTCGCTGGTAATGAGGAGGATGATGATGAAGATGATGAGGATGATGATGATGATGATGATGTCCGTCCACAGGTCAGACAGGGAGAATTCTCAACGCCATCTCAGCTGCTGGCTTCCCGGTCTCGGCCCTGCAGATGGTGAGAGTTCATCACATCACAATACACACACATCACATGAACATCAAATGAACATCACAGTACATCACATGAACATCACAAGTACATCACATGAACATCACAAGTACATCACAGGACATCACATGAACATCACAAGTACATCACATGAACGTCACATGAACATCACAAGTACATCACATGAACATCAAATGAACATCACAGTACATCACATGAACATCAAATGAACATCACAAGTACATCACATGAACATCACAAGTACATCACAGTACATCACATGAACATCACAAGTACATCACATGAACGTCACATGAACATCACAAGTACATCACATGAACATCACAAGTACATCACATGAACATCACAGTACATCACATGAACATCACATGAACATCACAGCCTGTCGTCTCTACTCACTACAGGGCATGAACAAGTCAACTAATGAACTGTGTCAAAGTAAACATACTTGCTCAATGAATTGCCATGGAAATGAACCCTCCCCCCTCCCTCCCCACTCCGCCCAGTGTAGTTACTCATGTCAGATCACATAGCTCCTCGTTGATCTTATCTGACCTTGTGGTTGAGCCGACCATCACAGCTGAGACCAGCAACTTTCCTCCTGACTCCTCCCCCTCTGATGGGGGGGCGTGGCTTTACACAACCACTCATCAAAGCATACAGCAGACTGCTGAATCCTGGCCCCCCTGTCCAGGGTTCTGTATGGCTGTGCTGTCACACAGCGGTGTGACTGACACACACACAAGCTACGCTGGGCCTGGTTATTACCAAGGAGACCGCTAGGGCCTGGTTATTACCAAGGAGACCACTAGGGCCTGGTTATTACCATGGAGACCGCTAGGGCCTGGTTATTACCAAGGAGACCGCTAGGGCCTGGTTATTACCATGGAGACCACTAGGGCCTGGTTATTACCAAGGAGACCACTAGGGCCTGGTTATTACCATGGAGACCACTAGGGCCTGGTTATTACCAAGGAGACCGCTAGGGCCTGGTTATTACCAAGGAGACCGCTAGGGCCTGGTTATTACCAAGGAGACCGCTAGGGCCTGGTTATTACCAAGGAGACCGCTAGGGCCTGGTTATTACCAAGGAGACCGCTAGGGCCTGGTTATTACCAAGGAGACCGCTAGGGCCTGGTTATTACCAAGGAGACCACTAGGGCCTGGTTATTACCAAGGAGACCGCTAGGGCCTGGTTATTGCCAAGGAGACCGCTAGGGCCTGGTTATTACCAAGGAGACCGCTAGGGCCTGGTTATTACCAAGGAGACCGCTAGGGCCTGGTTATTACCAAGGAGACCGCTAGGGCCTGGTTATTACCAAGGAGACCGCTAGGGCCTGGTTATTACCAAGGAGACCGCTAGGGCCTGGTTATTGCCAAGGAGACCGCTAGGGCCTGGTTATTACCAAGGAGACCGCTAGGGCCTGGTTATTACCAAGGAGACCGCTAGGGCCTGGTTATTACCAAGGAGACCGCTAGGGCCTGGTTATTACCAAGGAGACCGCTAGGGCCTGGTTATTACCAAGGAGACCGCTAGGGCCTGGTTATTACCAAGGAGACCGCTAGGGCCTGGTTATTGCCAAGGAGACCGCTAGGGCCTGGTTATTACCAAGGAGACCGCTAGGGCCTGGTTATTACCATGGAGACAGCTAGGGCCTGGTTATTACCATGGAGACCGCTAGGGCCTGGTTATTACCAAGGAGACTGCTAGGGCCTGGTTATTACCAAGGAGACCGCTAGGGCCTGGTTATTACCATGGAGACCGCTAGGGCCTGGTTATTACCATGGAGACCGCTAGGGCCTGGTTATTACCAAGGAGACCGCTAGGGCCTGGTTATTACCATGGAGACCACTAGGGCCTGGGTTGTGGTGATGCATGCTGATAACTAATGAACCTGTGTGTGTGTAGCATTCAGTGTTCCTAAT
Source organism: Hypomesus nipponensis (assembly GCF_054491055.1). Taxonomy (NCBI): domain Eukaryota; kingdom Metazoa; phylum Chordata; class Actinopteri; order Osmeriformes; family Osmeridae; genus Hypomesus; species Hypomesus nipponensis. The sequence continues at coordinate 995,356 of NC_140376.1, read as the reverse complement.
CAGAAAGGGACAGTCCTAGTAGGCAAGGTTGTAGTAGACACACACATACACACATCCTCTACAGATATCCATGTTCTCTACTTATCAAGGTCAACCAGCCCCTCCCACCCATCCCTTATCACCCACTCACACCCACTCACACCCAGGCTGTCTGTGGTGTGTGTGTTGATCTTGACTGCCTGCTTCCTGCTTGTGTTTCTCAGTTCAGCATGGACCGGGCCAACGCAGAGGAGTTCTACGAGGTTTACAAGGGAGTGGTGACGGAGTACACTGTGAGTGCTGCTTCCTCTAACTGCCCCCTGCTGCGCTGGGTCTGCCCCCTGCTGCGCTGGGTCTGCCCCCTGCTGCGCTGGGTCCTTGTACACAACTCTCCTTTGGATAGCAGCACACTCTGAAAGCAAGAAGAAAAAGTTATCTTAGCATGCTAATAGTTATTTCCACTGTTGACAACAATGAGACAACACTTTTATTCAGAAGGCTTTACGTTCACATCTTCCACCACCCTTTCCCTCCAGCCCTCTCCTCACAGGGGGAGAGAAGTGACTGTTTTTGCTCTGGGAGGGGGGGGGTAGAGGGAGGGGGGGTGGATATTGTGGGGGAGGGGGGAAGGGGGGGTAGAGGGAGGGGGGGGTGCTGGCACAGGGAGCGTGCGGGACGCTGTCTGTTGCCATGTCAACCAAACACATCACCATTTAGATAGCTCTGTTCAAGGAAGTCAACACAGTCCAGTTTCCCAGTACTTGCCTGGTCAGGGTATAGTAACAGCATAGTTACTGGATAGAACTACAGTAGAATAACAGCAGAGTTACAGTAGAATAACCGGGTGTAGCAACAGTGCCTCTGATGTTATCAACATGGTCGTCTCGGGGGGAGCGATCGATGATGAGCGATCGATCCTGTCACCTGACTGGTGTTGGAGGGGGGGGGGGGGGGGACACCTGTCTGGCTGGGGAGAGAGAGAGAGAGACACCTGTCTGGCTTGGGAGAGAGAGAGAGGGTTGTGTATCTTGGGAAATTGTGGTGCTTCCACACGGGCCGTCCTGTTGCCATGGTTTCCCCTCTCCCTACCTGTGAATAGCTCGCTCATAACGTGCCTGGTCTTAAAGAGGAAGTGTGACCCCACTCACACACACAGATGCATGATGTTTTACTGTATGTGAGGTTGTTGCAAATGCTGTCATTGGCTTAAATGCATACAGGTACACATGGGTTCACACACATACACACACAGAGAGACATTCATACATCCAGTCCTACCAGGCACTCATGGTGACAGTGTGTGTGTGTGTGTGCCCCTGTAGAGCATGGTGGCTGAGCTGTGTTCTGGACCCTGCATGGCCCTGGAGATCCAAGCAGCAAGCTCACCCCAGACCTTCAGAGACTTCTGTGGGCCGGCCGACCCGGTGAGTCCACACACGATGGAGATGATGTTGGTGATGATAATGTTGGTGTTGCTGATTATAATGTTGGTGTTGCTGGTTCTCTGAGCCAGGAGGACAGGGCTGGCTCTCTGAGCCAGGAGGACAGGGCTGGCTCTCTGAGCCAGGAGGACAGGGCTGGTTCTCTGAGCCAGGAGGACAGGGCTGGTTCTCTGAGCCAGGAGGACAGGGCTGGCTCTCTGAGCCAGGAGGACAGGGCTGGCTCTCTGAGCCAGGAGGACAGGGCTGGCTCTCTGAGCCAGGAGGACAGGGCTGGCTCTCTGAGCCAGGAGGACAGGGCTGGCTCTCTGAGCCAGGAGGACAGGGCTGGCTCTCTGAGCCAGGAGGACAGGGCTGGTTCTCTGAGCCAGGAGGACAGGGCTGGCTCTCTGAGCCAGGAGGACAGGGCTGGTTCTCTGAGCCAGGAGGACAGGGCTGGCTCTCTGAGCCAGGAGGACAGGGCTGGTTCTCTGAGCCAGGAGGACAGGGCTGGTTCTCTGAGCCAGGAGGACAGGGCTGGCTCTCTGAGCCAGGAGGACAGGGCTGGCTCTCTGAGCCAGGAGGACAGGGCTGGCTCTCTGAGCCAGGAGGACAGGGCTGGCTCTCTGAGCCAGGAGGACAGGGCTGGCTCTCTGAGCCAGGAGGACAGGGCTGGCTCTCTGAGCCAGGAGGACAGGGCTGGCTCTCTGAGCCAGGAGGACAGGGCTGGCTCTCTTCGTCCTCGTCAGAGAACATCCCTCACCAGAGCCCTGTTTTCACCCCCTCTCCTTGGGAACGGGGGATTTTCCCAGGCAGGGTCTTAGAGCTGGTTTACTCTGGGAGGTTTAGGTGTAAGGTGGGAGGTTTAGGGTTAAATACCGTTTCAGTGTTCATGTCTGTGGGCCATTGGAAACCCATCTGTTTGACGCAGCACTATGCAGAAGTAAATGGGATTTAATTTAACCATTAAATCATTAGCTATGCTTAGTCATTAGCCATGCTACCTCATATCACTTAATCTCATAGGCCTTCCCCCTCCCCCTACAAACACACACACACACACAGTGCCCGGTACAGTAACCCCGCCCCCTCGACCACACAGCGCGCCACAAGCTTAACTGCCACACGGTTTCCTAGGTGACAGACTAACATCTGCTCTTAAAATGGTGGCTGAGCGCTCCCCAGCTGAACCTGATTTCAGAGAGAGCTGTGCAGGCTGGTATCTCCCCTGGGCTCTGAGCTCACCTCACCTCAGGGCTGCTTCACTTCACTGACTCTTCCACTTGTGTACTCTCTCTTATCTCTATCTCTCCCTCTGTCTTTCTCTCTCTATCGTCTGCAACTAGAGAGATAGAAATGACTGCCACATTGGGCTTGATGTTAGTCACAGTTAGTTTTCTCCTTATTCGTCTCAGGGTTATGTGTTTTTTTTGTTTTGCTTTTAGTCATTTAGCAGACACTATTATCCAGAGCGCCTTACAGTAAGTACAGGGACATTCCCCTGAGGCAAATAGGGTGAAGTGCCTTGCCCAAGGACACAACGTCATCTTGCACGGCCGGGAATCGAACTGGCAACCTTCTGATTAATAGCCCAATTTCCTAACCGCTGAGCCATCTGACTCCAGCTGTGAAGCCACGGCCCAATGTATAGTTTAACCTCTGGAAAGGGCATTACTTGTGCTTGTAGTTCTCATGCTCCCCATGAGAACTAGACTGTCAGCCTGGATACTATTCTCCTACAGGGCTAGTCGCCTCTCCCTCCCTTCTCCTGCAGGGCTAGTCTCCTTTCTCTCCCTGCTCCTGCTCCTGCAGGGCTAGCCTCCTACCTCCCTCCCTGCTCCTGCAGGGCTAGTCTCCTCTCTCCCGCCCTTCTCCTGCAGGGCTGGCCTGCTCTCTTCCTCCCTGCTACTGCAGGGGCTAGTCGCCTTTCTCTCCCTGCTCCTGCAGGGCTAGCCTCCTACCTCCCTCCCTGCTCCTGCAGGGCTAGTCTCCTCTCTCCCTCCCTTCTCCTGCAGGGCTGGCCTGCTCTCTCCCTCCCTGCTCCTGCAGGGCTGGTCTCCTCTCTCCCTCCCTTCTCTTGCAGGGCTGGCCTGCTCTCTCCCCTCCTGCTCCTGCAGGGCTAATCTCCCCTCTCCCTGCTCCTGCAGGTCTAGTCTCCTTTTGTTGAATACGTTCTGGCCTCTGATTGGCCGTGTGTAGGGGAAGGTGGCGTGATGTTTGGGAATGTTTCTCCAGGACTGTGTTGACATTTGGTCTTCATCAGCATTGGCTCACCTACATTCTGGTTTCATCCTCGCGGTATAGACCTGTGTTTATCTTTCATTTCAGCTGCCCCCCCCTCTCCAACCCCTCTCCAACCCCTCTCTAAAGCCTTTAACACCTACCATCACAAACATCTACTGACTGGTCCTTGCAGCGAACAGATAGATGTGATTAGAACCAAACCAGCTCAACAGCTAGCAATGACGCAGCCATCGCATCAGTTGAATCAATAACAGACTGAAGGCTGATGTAATTCGTCGGCCAGGAGGATGACATGGGTCCCTGGGGCGCTCCATGCAACTCTGGTCAGCATGGAGACCAGGAAGTGGTGCATTAGGAGAGGGCCTGGTCTGTGAGGAGCAGCAGGAGGAGGGGGATGGGACCATTATGCTCGCTAAGTGAAGCTGGACGACAGAGATCCTATCCTACAATGGAGCTTCCACTGAACCACTGCCCCTCTCTCCTGGTTGTGCCCTCTGAAGCCATAGAGAATCCTGTTCTTTCTCCTGAAAGCCTGTGAAGACGGTTCACACTGTTATCAGGCCTCTGGATGTTCTGCGGCAGCCAGTGGACCAGACAGGCCGTATCTGTTCTCTCCCCGGCTGGCCAGACGAACACCAGAGATCCTCCGCACCACAGCGGCTCGGTTAACAGTTGGGTTATTGATTATTTTGGTCTGGCCTGTCCCTGTGAAGGCTGATCTTTAAATAGCATGGTGTGAGGAGATGAACGTCACATGACGCCTGAGCTGACCTATCACACCGAGCTGGACTCTGTAGGAGATGATGATGATGGTGTCCCCCTCCTCACCCAGCCCCCTGGTGTCCCCCCTCCTCACCCAGCCCCCTGGTGTCCCCTCCTCACCCAGCCCCCTGGTGTCCTCTCCTCACCCAGCCCCCTGGTGTCCCCCTCCTCACCCAGCCCCCTGGTGTCCCCTCCTCACCCAGCCCCCTGGTGTCCCCTCCTCACCCAGCCCTCTGGTGTCTCCCCTCCTCACCCAGCCCCCTGGTGTCTCCCCTCCTCACCCAGCCCCCTGGTGTCCCCTCCTCACCCAGCCCCCTGGTGTCCCCTCCTCACCCAGCCCCCTGGTGTCCCCTCCTCACCCAGCCCCCTGGTGTCCCCTCCTCACCCAGCCCCCTGGTGTCCCCTCCTCACCCAGCCCCCTGGTGTCCCCCTCCTCACCCAGCCCCCTGGTGTCTCCCCTCCTCACCCAGCCCCCTGGTGTCCCCCCTCCTCACCCAGCCCCCTGGTGTCCTCTCCTCACCCAGCCCCCTGGTGTCTCCCCTCCTCACCCAGCCCCCTGGTGTCCTCTCCTCACCCAGCCCCCTGGTGTCCCCCCTCCTCACCCAGCCTCCTGGTGTCCCCCCTCCTCACCCAGCCTCCTGGTGTCTCCCCTCCTCACCCAGCCCCCTGGTGTCTCCCCTCCTCACCCAGCCCCCTGGTGTCCCCCCTCCTCACCCAGCCTCCTGGTGTCTCCCCTCCTCACCCAGCCCTCTGGTGTCTCCCCTCCTCACCCAGCCCTCTGGTGTCTCCCCTCCTCACCCAGCCCTCTGGTGTCTCCCCTCCTCACCCAGCCCCCTGGTGTCCCCTCCTCACCCAGCCCCCTGGTGTCCCCTCCTCACCCAGCCCCCTGGTGTCCCCCCTCCTCACCCAGCCTCCTGGTGTCCCCCCTCCTCACCCAGCCTCCTGGTGTCTCCCCTCCTCACCCAGCCCTCTGGTGTCTCCCCTCCTCACCCAGCCCCCTGGTGTCCTCTCCTCACCCAGCCCTCTGGTGTCTCCCCTCCTCACCCAGCCCTCTGGTGTCCCCCCTCCTCACCCAGCCCCCTGGTGTCTCCCCTCCTCACCCAGCCCCCTGGTGTCCCCCCTCCTCACCCAGCCTCCTGGTGTCTCCCCTCCTCACCCAGCCCCCTGGTGTCTCCCCTCCTCACCCAGCCCCCTGGTGTCCCCCCTCCTCACCCCGCCTCCTGGTGTCCCCCCTCCTCACCCAGCCCCCTGGTGTCTCCCCTCCTCACCCAGCCCCCTGGTGTCCCCCCTCCTCACCCAGCCTCCTGGTGTCCCCCCTCCTCACCCAGCCTCCTGGTGTCCCCCCTCCTCACCCAGCCCCCTGGTGTCCCCCCTCCTCACCCAGCCCCCTGGTGTCCCCTCCTCACCCAGCCTCCTGGTGTCCTCTCCTCACCCAGCCCCCTGGTGTCCCCTCTCCTCACCCAGCCCCCTGGTGTCCCCTCCTCACCCAGCCTCCTGGTGTCCCCTCCTCACCCAGCCTCCTGGTGTCCCCTCCTCACCCAGACCCCTGGTGTCCTCTCCTCACCCAGCCCCCTGGTGTCCCCTCCTCACCCAGACCCCTGGTGTCTCCTCACCCAGCCTCCTGGTGTCTCCTCACCCAGCCTCCTGGTGTCTCCTCACCCAGCCTCCTGGTGTCCCCCCTCCTCACCCAGCCCCCTGGTGTCCCCCCTCCTCACCCAGCCTCCTGGTGTCCCCTCCTCACCCAGCCTCCTGGTGTCCCCTCCTCACCCAGCCTCCTGGTGTCTCCTCACCCAGCCTCCTGGTGTCTCCTCACCCAGCCTCCTGGTGTCTCCTCACCCAGCCTCCTGGTGTCTCCTCACCCAGCCTCCTGGTGTCCCCTCCTCACCCAGGGCTGGGGCTGTGTCACGGGGCCTGCCTTGTCTCCCAGTCTCATGATGCGTCCTGCTAGTTGAACAACAGTCCTACTGTTACACTCCATGACCATAGGCTGCCTGTCCTCTGTCTCTATATCTCTCTCTCTCCCCGTCTCTCTCTGTCTATATTTCTCTCTCCCTCCCTGTTTCTCTCTCTCTCTATGTATCTGTATGTATGTCTGTCTCTCTATCTCTCTCTCAATGTTCAGGCTAAACAATGTCACCAGAGTATTTCACAGTGAGGGACGATACATCAGATTAATACTAGATTCCTTAATCATCATCGATCATAAAACCATTATAATGCCAAGTAACAGCTAATGTGTATTTATAATCATCTATCAATGTTCTATTTCCAGTGCCTCTCTCTCTGAGTGTCCTTGGGAGCAGAGATATGGGGGGGGAGGGGTTGCCATGGCACTAGGCTCTCAGGAGAGCAGCCCTGCCCTGGCTGTGATCTCTGCTTGGTGAGCCTGTTACCTCAGGATCTGTCACTCTGATGGCTCCAGTCAGGCCAGGGCCCCTCTAACTCCTGCAAGCAGAGCTCTTCTGCAGACCCATAGACAACTGCTGTTAGTATAGTAATAGTAGTAGTAGTACTATGGTTATCATAAATTCACCAGTCGGGCCTGTTTGTGGCTAAATGGAGTGGCTCTGAGGCAACCTTGAACCCCAACAACATTGCCATCGTTGTACATGTGAACAGACGAGCTAGCGCGCTGCGGGGCTCATTAAAATGAAATAAAGCTCTTACACCGCAGCTCACTTGTGGGTAACTAATGCAATTACCGAGAGCCGGCTCTGGCCGGGAATTCTTTCAACACCAGGCCAATCTCCCCTTTAATTTTCTTTCGCTCGCTGCGTCGCGCGGGAGACAACGACACAACAACGCGCCTTGTCAAGGTCGGTGTACTGTACGGACGAGCTGGTTACACACCCTGAATTTACCTTCAATAGAAACAACCTTGCGCTCAGGTACTCTGCTGCCCAGGAAAGAGGCTCGGTGAAGGCTAGCTTTGATTACATTAGCAAGACAGATTAAGTCAAAGGATTTTGTCGCCGAGGAATTTCCGAAATTGATAGCGGATTATTGTCGTTATTTTAGCGTTTTTCCCCCAGAAACAAACTGTTTGTGTGGCGTGGATGTTTTCATGGGATTTGGTTTGTTGTTTTGATCGAGTTTAGAAATGAGTGACTGTGGGAGGCAGTTTATGACCTTGAACACCCGGTTCCTTGTTCCAGTTTGGGCCCGTCGTAAAGTAGAAAGAATGCCGTTTCCCCCACAGACTCCTGTAACAGCGGCTTTCTCCTCAGACACAAACGTAGCTCTGCACTTTTGTGACTTTTGTGAAATGAGGGCACCACAAAACCCACCAAGAGCTTTCCTTCATAGCTTTCTGTTAGCAAACAAACAGCCTCTGAAGATTTGAGGGGGGGAGAGCGAGAATGGAAACTTTCCCTTGCTTATTGTTTGGTACCGGTGAGAACAATTGTAAAGACTGGCATAAGTGGCTGTTACTCAACCAATAACAGTGTTTAACTGTGAGAGCAGCACAGTGCTGCGTGGTCGCTCTGTTCTGAGCGCTACACCTGGGTGAAGGCTGGCGTGACGAACACACAGAGCACTATGGGTAACGGGGCCTGTGAGTATGTATGCCTAAACATGTTCCCACCGGATCACCGCTTCATTATGTTTGCTGCTCTCGCACCTCTCCCTGTTTTACCCTTTCACCTTCTATCCCTCCCTTCTCCGCTTATGGTACATTCTCTCTTTTTTTTCCCTTTCTCTCTCTATCTCTCTTTCACACCTTTCTTTCTCTATCTCTCCTTTTTTCTCTCTCCTTTCTCTCTTTCCTTCTCGTTCTTTCATCCTTCCTTCCTCTCTTTTCCTTGTGTACACGTGCCCCTCCCTGGTGTTGGGGCGGGGGGGGGGGGGGGTGTCACACTTCACCCTCAGCAGAGATGAGTGCAGGACAGCATGAGGACGGGGTCCATGGAGCATTCAGAAGTCCCCTTGTAGAGTCTGTTTCTGAGCAGAAGGTTGAATGAAACCAACACGTGACCTGACTGCTACTGGCTGTGCAGTCATCCTGGGCACAACAGCTCTGTATTTTAATTCTGCTGAAGGTTGATGAAGAAGAAAATGTCCCAATACCTTTTTTAACAGACTGATAGATAGGGTACAGATTTGTCTCTCTCTCATGCTCTCTCTCATGCTCTCTCTCTCATCCTCTCTCTCATGCTCTCTCTCTCCTGCTCTCTCTCATGCTCTCTCTCTCCTGCTCTCTCTCTCCTGCTCTCTCTCATGCTCTCTCTCTCTCATGCTCTCTCTCTCCTGCTCTCTCTCTCCTGCTCTCTCTCATGCTCTCTCTCTCTCTTGCTCTCTCTCTCCTGCTCTCTCTCATGCTCTCTCTCTCCTGCTCTCTCTCTCCTGCTCTCTCTCATGCTCTCTCTCTCTCATGCTCTCTCTCTCCTGCTCTCTCTCTCCTGCTCTCTCTCATGCTCTCTCTCTCTCATGCTCTCTCTCTTTCCTGCTCTCTCTCTCATGCTCTCTCTCTCCTGCTCTCTCTCCTGCTCTCTCTCTCTCTTGCTCTCTCTCCTGCTCTCTCTCTCTCTTGCTCTCTCTCTCATGCTCTCTCTCTCTCCTGCTCTCCCATGCTCTCTCTCTCTCATGCTCCTTGTCTTGCTGCTGGCATACTTGTGTGTCGTGTGTGTTGTGAGATCCTCCGCATGACGACGTGTGGAATGGAGAGCAGTGTGTTGGAGTCTGAAAGGCGTGTGTTGCCCTGCGCCGCTCTCCTCTAGAAACCCAACACTCCTGCCTCATCAACGGAAACACAGCGCTCATGACTTGACTATTCCCACCTGTTGCTACGGAGGAAACTCCGTCACATTAGAACCCCTTTGTACATGCAAACGAACATGCATCACACCATATTACGTCAAACTGACTCTCCATCCTTGTCCCTTCAACAGGAGATCGCGAGGCACCTACGGCCGACCACCCTGAGAGCTATCTTCGGCAAAAACAAGGTCCAGAACGCGGTCCACTGCACCGACCTCCCTGAGGATGGGGTGTTGGAGGTAGGTGACACAGAGCTTGCTCCTCACAGCCGCTAGATCGCAGATGCAGCTGCACATGGCCCGCTATGCGTGAGCCTGGCCGTTAGATCGCAGATGCAGCTGCACATGGCCCGCTATGCGTGAGCCTGGCCGCTAGATCGCAGATGCAGCTGCACATGGCCCGCTATGCGTGAGCCTGGCCGTTAGATCGCAGATGCAGCTGCACATGGCCCGCTATGCGTGAGCCTGGCCGCTAGATCGCAGATGCAGCTGCACATGGCTCGCTATGCGTGAGCCTGGCCGTTAGATCACAGATGCAGCTGCACATGGCCCGCTATGCGTGAGCCTGGCCGCTGGATTGCAGCGGTCAAGACAACAACTGACACAGGGTGTACTGAGAGGTACAGACTGCTCTATATCTAGTGTAACTGTTCATGTAACTGGTGTTCATGTAACTGGTGAACGTGTTAAATTGAACATTAACACTGATCTATACCTAGCAGTAGCATTGATCTATACCCTCTACCACTGAGCTATACCCTCTCCTGGTGTCTGTGGTTCTGGCTGAAGGCTGCGTGGTTCTCCAGCACACCTGGGTCCCAGCCTGGCACAGACCCAGTCCCATGACTGGTCAGTGGGCCAGCGCTCGCTCAGATCCCACGGAGGTCTGGAGGCAGGAGAAGAATGGCAGGACACTTTGAAACAAAAGCATTGTTTGGAAGGCAGTGGGCCTGGTCATGTGACGTCACAGTGCAGGCAAGCTCCTGATCTGAGTCCAGCAGACAAACGGGCCCTTGTTCATCATTAGCCTGTGACTGGCTGAGCTTCCACATTCCCAAGCCAGGTTCTTAGTGGAACTTTAGGTCCTGCGAGCAGGGGACTCTCTCTCTCTTTCTGTCTCTCTTTCATTCTCTCTGGCTGTTTCTCATTCTATTTTTCTCTCTCTCTCTCTCTCTCTCTCTCTCTCTCTCTCTCTCTCTCTCTCTCGTCAACCATAAGCTTGCTTCCGGCAGTCTGTTTGATAGTCAGAACACGCCGTGGAGTGTAAACGATCACCATATGACAGGCGAGGTGACTTATCAACGAGTAACACCTATCCATCATCTGTCTGTCAGGAAGTGGTAAATGAATCTTCTTTACGTTTGTCCATTTGCAGGTGCAGTATTTTTTCAAGATCATGGATGACTGAAGCTACGATTCCTGCCGGTCACTTCAGTTATGTATTCAAAGAAGACACTTAAACACTGGCTCATTTTTCAATTTATTTGTTTTTCGGTCTTACCCAGATTAAATAAAATGACAAGAGCAGATGATCTCCTGGCAAGTGTTCTGATGTTTAACATTGAATTGAAGCACTTTTACACCAACAAAACGACCTATTACACGGGGAACTGCATCGATTCTGATATTCCAACCTTTGACCAGAGACTTTGGTATTTGGTTCATACAGACACTTTTTCCTGCGAAAAAAAAATAATTGTACAACTGCATAAATATAAAATTCTTTCACCATGAAAATGGCTAAAACATTCAATAGAAAGTTACACCACATCATGTGATGTTTCCAGCAAAAAAATAGTTTTTTTTTTTTTCTTCTTTGTTTTGTTTTCTTAAAAGCACTGAGTTGCCACTGTTGCCTCACAGCTTGACACTACAGAACACGAGGAAGTAGAAGCCATAAAACAGAAACGTCATCTAACTCCTGTTCCCACATCTAAGCTCAACCTAAAAGAAAGAGTTTCTCCTACAATCAACTTAGAAGACATAACAGAAAAAGGAGAGGGATTCAATGGAGTGCAGCCATGTTCTCATACAGGAGGCTATGTCCTGGGCATACCGGCCAGTGTTTTCAGTTAGTAGGAATACAGGAACACATCCAAACGTGAACACACACACCTCGCACACAGACACAAACTAGTACACACACACACATGCACACACACACCTTGGACCACTAAAGCAGACAAAAGACAACAGAATTAACATCTTGGCTTGGAAAGGACCGTTGTATGTGAGTACTGCACTGGACACTCCAAACAATATCTAGAAACCACGCCAGGCAGAACAACACAGGGACAGAAACACTGCTGGCTATGTATCAGTAGTGGAATTGCAATTTACAGTAATAGATGAACACGTCCCATGGCTCGAGGAATATTCTCATTTACAGTAGAATAAATATTTAGCTATTGCTACTCTTCCTGTAATGTACATTCTAACTCTAGACAAATGCAGAAAAGCTAGTGTAAAGCACACAGATTAAGTGAAGGTCCCGTAGATTATGAAAGTTTGTTCCAAGACTAGTCATGTTTTTCTTTTCTTTTTGATTATTTTCTTTTTAAACGTTTTTTGTTTTTCATTTGAACTCTTTATTTCTCTAAATTAGTTGTTTTGAAATGGGTCAGAGTGTCGAGCTATGACGATAGCTGAGGTCATGAAGTGATGGTGAGTTTAACGTCAAAACGTCCCTGGTAGCGATCCTTCTCGCTGTAGTCAATGTTCCCTCCGAAAGCTTTGCACTCAATACGCAGCTCCTTGTTGAGGGTGATGTTGGTAAACTGGATGGCCAGGAGGGGCTGGAGGTAGTTTGGGTGCAGCAGCTTGCCGTAGTAGGGGTAGTACTGCAGGGGGAATCCACCTCCCATCCCGATGTACTGGATCTCTCCAATCTTCCCTTCGTCCTCATCCCTCTGAAACACAGGGTGGCGTCAGGGTTAGGAACTATGCCAAGGAAGGCCTGGTCTCTGACTGTCAGACTCGAGAGAGCGTCCTACCCTGGAGCAGAGCTAGGGGATGACCCTGTCGTGACCCATACCTTGTTAGTGCAGTAGATAGGGATCAAGTTGGGATGGAGTTTGATCTGGACCGGCAGTGGCAAGGTGCTACTGTTGGTCGGAGGCTGAAAGAAGACATCAAACGCTGTAATTAACGTGACAGGGAGAGCCGTTTTGGTGATAACCTGTACAAACACTGTCCTCAGAGAACTCAGTCACGGCTGAGTATTTACAGAGTATTTCTTCAGACTCACCTTTGGTCTGAAGTTGACGATCCTGTTGAGCTTGACGATCAGACATGGCTTCCCGCTTTGGAAGCCGAAGGTTTTGTCTTCCATCCCAGAGCATCCCTTCAGCCAGGTCCTCTTGAACCTGCAGGCCTTCCTCACCCCGTCTCCGCTCTCCAGCTCCCCGCGATCCATGTACGTGCTTGGCACCTCTGCACACAGCAGGAGAGGGGAGGGGTTAAACACACACCTGGACAGACAGAGTTTAACATGCAGCCTTGTGTTGGAAAACGGCCCCTCTAGAACAAGCTCACGACGGGTTTCATTCTGAAATTTAGTGGGCAAGGTTTGGGGGGTTTTCGGGGGTAGCTGATGTGTAGCAGGGGTCAGCTATGATAGACACACTCCCAACAGGGACGCAAACTCAGTTACTTGGTACTGACCTCCGCAGTCTTCAAAGTTCATCTCGTTGGTCTGGTTTTCTTCATCATACTTCTCAAGGAACGTGGTCATGCTGTCCACGTACTTCTTATAAGTCTCCTTATCGTTTATGTTGAAAGATATTTCAGATTTTTCCGAGCGCGGGGTGTGTGTCAGACCTGTGTGGGAGAGAGCACTCGTTCACAACCCTGTCTGAGTCCCTCACACAACCTTGTCTGAGTCCCTCACACAACCCTGTCTGAGTCCCTCACACAACCCTGTCTGAGTCCCTCACACAACCCTGTCTCAGTCCCTCACACAACCCTCCTCCAGTAATAATGGACATGTTCAATAATTTGTGAGTATTCTCATTTCCATTAATAGATGAACATGTTGAAACAAGGAATATACACATTTCCAGGAATAGGTTAACAGGTTCATCAATTTGAGGAATATTCTAATTTATAATCAATATTTGCTATGGCTTGTGTTGCAGTTTTAATTCTGGATTTATCCAGACAAAGGCTGTGCCAGCGTGCTCAACAATATGTTTGGCCGGATTAGTGAAAACCCCGAAAATTCTCAACCCTGTTAAACAAGCAAGGACGTGGTTTGAATAAGCATCAGACAGTTTTCTAAACGGATTGACCCCAAATTCAAAGGAAATCTGCACAAAATAAGTACATACAGCCAGCAGATAAATAAAAGACTTTCTATGTAATCACTAATTCACAACATTCTTCTTGCAGACAATGGTTCAAATACATGCATAACACCTCGGTTATCCACTAACCATTAAAACCCTAACTAGCTAACTAGCGTTTTGAGGGTTCCAAACATGAGCTTTGAAAACTCCCTCTCAGTAATTTTCCACAGATCGTCTGTTCAAGGCCATGGGAGGGTGTGGCCTAAGCAGAGTGACGAACAAGGAAGAGAGAGAGAGGGAACATCACATTGTGTGAAATCCTGTAACTTTGTGTTTTTAACAGGGTTTTTTTACACCATAACAGCCCTCTCTTCAGCACATCCTACACCTTCTGACAACCACATTTTGAATTTCAGAATCTTGGATGAAAAACCCTCAAGAACAGGAGCATTTTTCACTTTGTGCTCAAAGTCAGGGCTTGTGAAAGTGTGCTGGTGCCCCTACCCCCACTCACCCACTCTGACTCACGTGCCTCCCTCCCTCTCTCTCTCTCCCTTTCCTCCTCTCTCTTCTTTTCTCTCTCTCCATTTTCCTCTCTCTCTCTCTCTCTCTCTCTCTCTCTCTCTCTCTCTCAATGGAAACTTTTAGCCCCAGAATGGGAGGCGGGACCAGGGTTCTTAAACCAAGCTGTCCTTGTCATTCTTTTATCAAGGCACCAATGGAAACTCACTTCAACCCCACCACACTCCACACCTACTTATGTCGTTGCTTTACTGGGCCCTCTCTGTGATAGTCCACCTCTTAGTGAGAGGAAATGGCCGTCAGGCAGACCGGCAGGCAGGCTGGCCCATGTGTGAGGCCAGTCGTTTACAATGACTGCTAAAAATACCTCCAAGGCGACAGTGTGTGCTATGCAAACAGTCAGTGGCACAGTGCAGGGAGGCTGGGCCGGGCAGGGATGCCTTGGCACCAAAGGTGCAGTGCTGCTTCCAAACTCTCTCTGAGATTATGGAAGCAGCGTGAGCGAACACAAAAGGTTGCACTGTTTTGTTTCTTTACATCTGCTTTCAGAAGATTACAGAATAGGAAGGAGAAAAAAAATCTTCCCAAAAGGAAAAAACAAGCTTAGGGAGGTTACCTCGCACATTCTGTGAAAAGCTAATTATTGAGATTTGTATATGCATTGGTGTTTGTGTATGTTATATTGCGTGTTAGCTGTGAAAGCTCCCAGGAGGAGGCTGTCGTGAGGAGAGACGAGCATCTTTCCTGTCAGGGTCTTTCCCCCAGACACGGTAAAACACCCTCAGGCAGACTGGAACACTGAAGGACAAAATGGCTGCACCTATCCGAGGTCACACACACATTTTAACTAGCCGCTCAGACGCCAGCTTGAGCAGGAACCATTCGACACACACACCAAGGCTCTCCTGGTGACAAGAACATGGAAGCACTGGAGTCGTTATGGCTAGCTGCTAGCACATTAGCTGCATGTTCAAGGTCAAGACACCTGGTTTAAACTGGACCTGGTGTAACCTGTTCTGCTGGCTTGCTGGAGTCTGCACTCGTAAACACCAACTAACACAGAATGAATGACCTTCGCACCGTACCACAGCATTAGCTTAGCATCATTCCTGGTGGTGATGAAGCGGTTCTGACTGGCCCGGGGGGGGGGGGGGGGTCTTACCTGGGGGGGCCACGCGGTCCTGGTAGGTGGGTTTGTAGTTGCTCAGGGTCAGGAGAAGGGCCTGGATGGTCCCAATGAAGATCCCTGCCAGGCATCCGTAGAAGATCACGTAGAACAAGAAGATCTTGACTGTGGAACAGAGGAACACGAGCACTCGTTACAGAACGTGTCGAGTTCACGCCTGAGTTTTTCGTGCTAATCGCTTCCTGCGACTGCTTTGATTCCATCCTTTAGTTTTGACGTTTTCTTGTCTTGTGTTGATGGGATGTACAGTCCTACCGTCCTGTTGTCTGGGTGGTTACAGAGATAACAGAATGAAACCTTGAAACCAATGTCTTAAATTCTGCCTCACTATAGAAATTACTCATCAGATCAGTTGCTTACTGGCAGAAAAGTCACCATTTCAGAGCCCGTGAGCTTGGTTCTGAAGATTCAGACAGCAAGGGAAAAGGTACGCAGCAACATCAAAACATGTAACACCAAATGTTCATCACACATCAGTTTTTACTACGACACGTCTAAACCCTCGGCAGTTGTAAGCCGGCACTAGAAGGCGGCTCGTTAACCTTTGCACCCACGACCCGCTGTGAACGCAGATCTGAAGCACTTTTCTCTGAAGCCCTACTGGTGCTTTCTGTGAAGATCACCGACTCCAAGGTTACTGAATGCTTACGAAACCCTGTTGCCTCTAAACTCTGGTGAACGCACCCCCTGACTGAATGCACTGACAGACAGGATTGTCTCTCCAGTCTGACTGGATGAGTCACTGTGTGTGAGCCCAGCATTTCACTCCCCCCCCCTCCCCCCCAGCAACAGGTTTGACAAGCAAGAGCACATGTTGGTAACATGCTTACTACAGGGGATGGTATTCCTTTGGTGTTTCTTTTCCGCTTCAGCCTATCATGAACGGCACAGTCTGATGTTTCATGAAGAACATCATGTTTACCCTCAACACAGTGATAGTATAGTGGCTATTCTGATCCCTAACCAAAATCGAATTTGAGACAAAATCCTAAGTAGGATATCTGAATAATTGAAGTGGCATGACACTTTGGGTAAAGGTCGTCTAACAGTGTTAACATAAATTGGTCTCCAAATATACATTTTCATCCCAACCTGATTGTTAAATTTGTTCTCTCA
Organism: Hypomesus nipponensis; assembly: GCF_054491055.1. Classification (NCBI taxonomy): domain Eukaryota; kingdom Metazoa; phylum Chordata; class Actinopteri; order Osmeriformes; family Osmeridae; genus Hypomesus; species Hypomesus nipponensis. The sequence continues at coordinate 979,086 of NC_140376.1, read as the reverse complement.
CACAAGGCCTGCTTTTGACAACCTATCACCACATCTCCTAGCCCCTCCCCCACATCACAGCAGTGTGTCGTGATGAGAAAACACAGACATGTTGCACCCTTGAAGGCGTAGCACGAGAGCGGTCACTTCTGTCGACGGGCTGGTCATGTCACACGACACAGACTCGTAGTGGCGCGCACCTTGACTTTCCGAACACGATTAACTCGTGATTTACCCCACCGACATCAGAAAAAAAGAGGTGTCGTCGAAGCCAATTGTTTGAATCGTTATCGCTGAATGAATGTCAGAGTTGAACATTCAGGGGAACACAATCCTTCTCTCACTCGAAGATAACTTGAGATCGCGTTCCCTGTTTGGCGACCAATATTGCACGATTTCATGCCACAAGTGGTCCAATCGAGGATTTCTCGTACTTTGAATCTAATGGGCGTATATTTTGTTTGTCTGAAAAACTTACAATACCATCATCATTCAAATGATTAAATCTGGCAATGGCTTGTGCAACACAACTTTTAACACAACGGGAAGGGGCGGCAATATGACTAACATGTGAGACATGAGCTGATCTTCCTATTCACTCGAATGGGGTCGGATAAAAAGATTGTTTTCAAGATACAACTGGATAAACTGCAGGGGCACCGTGCGCACGACGGTAACAGTGTAACGTTGGTGTAAGGAAAAGTCTCGTTGTGACAATAGTAGCCTACCGCTCATGGGTAAATCAATACTCATTGTTTGTCTCCCGGCTTCAAAACTAATGTGAAAACAGGAAGGCTACCACTTTGGAAACAGGGTGTTTTTCATTCACTGTGTAAATAAAGGATCGCCCTAGACTACAGTGAAGCCTCAAGTATGTGATTATTTAAGATTGATTGGGCACGGTTGTTCCTCCATTGTAAACGGGTAGACATTGAAAGCTAGCCTACAGGCTCGTCTAGGCTGATCCGTGTCTGTGCCTTCAGCGCTCCAGTGCAACCGGTGACTAAAATAAAGATGAGCATTATCTCATACATCTCGTGTCATTATATATTCAAACTCTTGGACGACACCATGGAATGCCAATTTGTCCTTCAAAATGACCTCTTGAAATGACGCCCACGCTGACGGCTCTCCCTTTGAGCAAATGACCTGATTAATGTCAATACTTTACTAAAAGAACGTTATTAGCCTACTACTACTCTTAGCAAACAGCAAAGGAAAGTAGACAATAATACAGCAATATTAAATACGTCAGTTTTATAACGTGTCTATTATGCTATAAGTAACTGATCCTCATCAACTTTAACATGAGACTGTTTAGTTGGAAATGTATTTAGTGGGCTAATTTCATTAGTCTTTTCTGTGTGAATCCATTTTCCATTGAAAAGGAAAGTCACGACGCAGCAGCTACAAGTCGGCTCAAACAGGTGCTCGTGTTTTTCAATGAGGAAATGGACGGGTCATCCATGCGCTTTTACGCGATGTAAGTCCAAAAATAAGCTACAAAGGACATCGTATTCCAACCCTGTGACATATTATCCGGAAACTCGTCGATTAAAATTATTTTAAAAGGGGCTTACTACTTACACCAACTGCCCCCAGTGCGTCCAAGAAATTCCTTTTTCTCTGAATTCCACACAAAGCTCCTCCATCCACCGTCTCCATCTTTATTTGCCGACATATTCTTCCTTTCAATTTCCCTTTTTCAATTAATTTACTTGTATGGTCCTAGGTACACCGATTACGGTCCCTCTACAGAAATTGTAAAAAGGACAGTTTTGTACCCGGCACTCACTATTGTACCACTCACAATTTATCTCTGACGGCAACCGACTCCGCCCGTAAACTCCTGTAATAAGTTACCCAAGAAGAGAGGGGGCTAAATCTAGCAAATCACGAGCAGTCATTCTTTTGCGTAAGAATCGTTTTCACCGTGGGGGTGTCGTGACGAACCCAATCCATAGAGAACAAATACGTTGCTACTGTAAATTTGGATATGTATGGATTTGAATGTAAATGTTACTAGCGTTGTGTTCTAATGCTGTTACAACTCTCAAACAGAGAAAGTTTTCGTAGTATGAAGTCACAATGAAGTGACGACGATTTTCTACCCGAGTTGTTGATTCTGTCTTGCATGTTAACCTGATGCTAACTCCTGTTTTAATACATAATCTCATCCGCAACCAAATAAAGACAGGTTAATACTTTCATTTTCAATCGTAACAGCAAACACGTTTTGCTTTGTTATTACACATTTGCATTTTTCCCGTGATGACACCAGAGAAACGTAACTTATATTTAACAAAGTTATGCGTGATTACAACGTGATCAATAATAAATATGATACAGTCAGTTTGTTAATACTGTATGTAGGCCATGTTGATCTGATGTCCTGCTGTTGGTTCAATCAATAAACCAATGACACAGGAAGTGGGTTTAATACACTGCTGTTGTATAGACCTACATGTCAGTTTAGAGGTCAGAGGAGGCACACCAACAACTTTCAGATTAGCATCCGTTATTAACCATCAAAGCGATTCCCATTTCGTATAAAACAACCCTGTAAACGATGGCATACTTTGCATGCCTCGTGGATTCTAGTGTTTACTGCTGTTGATATGAATCATGATAATGTGTTTGCTTCATAGACACGTTCACCCAGAGTGACATACAGGGTGGGAACCTGACCTGCAAGGTCCTGATCTGCAGGTAAATGCTCTCACACCTGCTGCCTTTAGTCTGATGTGGTTCTGTGCACCGCTCCCCTGTGGGCCCAGGGGGGATTTGGACCGAGGGGCCGCTTGTTTGCTCAGATCAAGGCTGTGCCAGGTCTGCTGAGAGGTGCAGCATTCCCGAGCAGGTCGGGGATGGAATCTGGCATGCGGCGCGGGCATAGGGCTTCAGCTCGTCAACAACGACATAGCTGTGAAACGAACCGAACAGAGGGGCTCTTCCTGGGCTGAGACCTCTCACACACACACCACACACACACACAAACACACACACGTGCGTGCACACACTGACACACACACACATCCAGCACTGAGTAAACATCCACTGTTCAAAACAGACCACTACATCATAGGGAGAGAGGGGGGGGGAGTAGAGAGAGAGAGAGGGAGAGAGAGAGAGAGAGAGAGAGAGAGAGAGAGAGAGAGAGAGAGAGAGAGAGTGAAAGTGTGAAGGAGAGAGATGGGATATTCTGAATCTGGTGAACTATTCTTAGTGAGAGGAGTTGTTGTGAGTGCACCTTTCCATCCCTTCCAGAACCATCTCTGGTGCTGGAACTAGCATCTCTCCTTCTCAGTGGAAAACACTGGTCAATTTATTTTCTGGGGTGTGTGTGTGTATGTGTGTGCGGTGGGGGAAAATGGTGTGTGTGTGTGTGCGGTGGGGGACAGGGGTGCAGGGGGTGCAGCTCTGTGTGAGCCTAGAGCGAGAGAGAGAGATAGGGAGAGGGAGAGAGAGAGAGAGGGGCCCTGTCCAACCATGTTAGCACAGAGGTGAGTAAGCAGCACTCAAAGCACATCCAAGTGTAGAGGCTGGTGTTTTCCACTCTGCACACACATACGCACGTACACACACACACACACACACACACAAAATGTAGTGTTTCTGAACAACACCACTTCACACAGCAGTCCTGTGAAACAAGTATGGTGAGGGTGAGGTGCTTAATGACCAAATGTTATCTTGATAGCAGGAGGTGATGTTTTATATCCTGCCGCTGGTCAGTGGACGTGGAACCAACGGTGGCTATCCTGGTGTAGTGGAGAGGTTTACCTCAGGAGGGTGTCTGAAGTTAAGTCTGAAAGCTTCCAACAGTCTGGTGGAATATCAGCCTGATGTTGTGGTGAGTCTGCAGAAGGTGGACTACTGGAAGTTCTGATCCACCCTTCAGATAGTCACAATCTGGTGTCGGTCAGCTAGGCTTTGGTGGAGAATTTGCTGGCAGGTCATGACGTAGCTTCATATGAGGCAGGCAGGCTGCCTCGAGAGTGAACTCTCCACTGGTCCTCACTGCCCCGGGGGTGAGGCAGAACTGAACGTCAGAACGATCGATATCTGCCCTGCCTCTCCTGACAACCGCACGTCATGCTTTTTCCATCTGCTTCTAGAAACCAAGGATTTACTTTAGTTACAGGTTAAACGTGGAAAAACTGAATCAATGCTGTGTAATTATGATGTTACTATTATGTTGTTTGAACATTCCCTCGCGGATTATTTTTTTTGAAAAACCTTTAACAAATCATAATAACAAACATAGTAAAATGGAAGTTTCGAAAGTTTGAAATTGAATGCTTTGATGCCCAAAGATGATTTTCTGATGTCAGTTTTTTCTGTTCCTGCACATCCTCTCTGGAGCCAAGGTCAACACAGCCCCGCCCACCCACAGCCTCATCTGATTGGTTGTGATTTGAAAAAGCCACACTCCGTCCTTTCTGATGAAAGCTGTTGATTGGTGGAGATCAGGTATTTTGTCCGTGTAGTATTCAAATGTTCTGGAGTACAATGAGAATCACAGCGTGAGTTGTACCAGGAATCAGGAGGCAAAGTCAGCACATTATTATTTCCTAGCCACAACAAAAGCCACCAGTCGGTGGGGAAGTTGGCTGGCAGACAAAAATTGAATGTCACTTCTCTGTTGCATGAATGAAAGGAGGTGCCTCGCCTACTGCTGGCTAAACACCAGACACTGTAGCGGTGATGAAACCTGCTGCTCGCTCGCCCTGCCCTGAGGTAGTGAGTGGATAGGACAAGCGAATACACGGTGTGGTAGTCATGAACGTTAGAGCTCTCGGCCAGTCTCAGAGCTGTGATGTTAAGGAGACAGAGATCGACGATTACCTGACAGGCAATCCCGGGCAACACGTCGTCACGGCAACATTGATTTTGTGTGACCTTTTTTTCTCTGTCAGTGAAAAAACTAGATCAACTGTGTCACTCGACCTTGGACTGAAACACTCTTAAGTTGTCTAGATAACCTTGTGTCCTGAGGGGAAAGTGGCATCAATAAAGACCAGGGATCTGGAACCCTCAGAGGATGATTACTTTCCAGGCAATCATTGTTTCTCTCTCTCTCTTTCCCCCCTCTCTCTTCCTCTCTCTCTCTCCCCCCTCTCTCTTCCTCTCTCTCTTTCCCCCCTCTCTCTTCCTCTCTCTCTCTCCCCCCTCTCTCTTCCTCTCTCTGTCTCCCTCCCTCTTTCTTTCTCTCTTATCTCTCTATCTCCCCCTCCGCCTTGTTCTCCCCCTCTCCCCCCCTCTCTCTCCACTTGTCCTGCCAGGCCAGCTTCTCCCCCGCTTCCTAAGGGCCCAGCCAAGTCCTCTGAAACATCCTCCAAGAAGCCGTGATGCATCCAACTAATGAGGCTCAAGCCCCGAGCACAACCCGGTACTTTCTTAGACGTTACTACGGATGGTGGCCTTTTGGCCGGCCTCCTAATTTCATCAGTGAAGCCCAATTAAGCGGCTGTGGTCTAAGGGGGGACGGGCGTTCTTGCAGCTGAGGTTGCGTAACTCCGGGCCGTGGAATGCCGTGTTGTTTGAGGAGGAGAGCCAAGCCAGTCAGCCATGTATAAGAGTTCAGTAGTAGGAGGATCAGTAGCTAGTACTGACCTCATTGTGTCTGGATGGGACGAAACGCTGATTTGACAAACGTGGTTAGGGCCCCACGACTTGCGGTAAACTGGTGTTCGGAGGCCTTGGATGTTTGTAGGCCTTGGATGTTTTTTAGGCCTTGGATGTTTGGAGGCCTTGGATGTTCGGAGGCTCTCTGGTTGGAGGGATATTGGATCGCCTCCAGAGAGTTTTTACAATCTCCTGCCCTGAGGTCTAAACGCAGTGTGTTCTGTTCGCTGGGTCACAATAAAGCAGGTGTATTTTAACCCTGTGTTTCCTGATATAGTATTGGCTCTGATAGTGTTATCGTAGCGGGGGCTTTTGTGCAATGTTCACAAAGACCAACAGTTTTTAAACATTGTTGTTGTTCATTTTTGTCTGATGAGGTGTACCGAACACTGTGTAACCTTTTATCTCTGAGTAAACTGAAACTTTCACTATTCCTTCCATTTTTTCCTTCCTTCTATTCCTACCATAACTTCTTTTGCAGTTCAAAGTACAAAGATTTGCTTCATAAGATTCAGCAACTGTCCATGTGATTGCCTAATGTCGAACATGTGTGACATAAGTTATAGATTGACTCCCAGCATACGGATGTTCCCTTGCACCAGAAATATCTCCTTTCAAAGCTAGTGCCTCTGAGACAGGCATAAAATAAGCATCAAATTGAGAGTGGCGCAATGTAGGTCATGTTTTTAGAGGGTTTGAAACGGGTGAATGTTCAACATAGTTAACTACACACCACCTACACACTAACCGCACACTACCGTTCACACACACACAAGCACACACAACATCTCATGTGTGGGCTATATATGATACACGTTCCTGCTAACCACACGCCAGACTTTATTTGGCACAACATCTGTAAACCAGTGAAAACTATTCCTGTAACAACTCATAACAGATAAATAAAAACAACACTGGGCCAATATGTCTTCCCACATGGGGATGGAATGAGGGTTGGTGGGAGAGAGAACCATCACCCAGCCTGTGTGCTCCATCACCCAGCCTGTGTGCTCCATCACCCAGCCTGTGTGCTCCATCACCCAGCCTGGGTGCTCCATCACCCAGCCTGGGTGCTCCATCACCCAGCCTGGGTGCTCCATCACCCAGCCTGGGTGCTCCACCCTCCCCCGGCCCTGGAGAGGAAAACAGGGTGAGAGGGTTAGGGTGAGAGGGTTAGGGTGAGAGGGTTAGGGCGAGAGGGACCCTGAGGGAGATAAGAATCACAGGCAGAAGCTCCACAGACAGACGACCTCGCTGTGCGCACATCCCTCTGAATGGGCACCATTATCCAGCAGCTAATGGCTCTCCAGTTTCAACACAATCCCAACCTGCCCTCCTGGGAGGAAGGAGAGAGGGTCGAGCCACATGCTCATTGTTACCCCGGAACCAGGGAGAACAGCCGCTGATGGACCTGTTATTGGGCCGTTATGGATGGTTTTGTTATTGTAATGAGTGTTTTGGGCGAGTGGAGTAGAGAGGTCTGGGGCAGGACACAAACCCTGCTGACGTGACGTCTGACTTCGCAAAGAACCGAGACCGGCATCCTTTTACAAAACGGCTAAAAACAAATCTAACCCTTTTCACGTTATATGAGGGACACTGAGAACCTTCTGAGGGGAGAGATATATTATTTAATACTATTTTAAAAGTCAAAAATTGTTGTTATTGGGACATACGAACATTTTTTCTGGCATACTAAATAATATGCTAGCATGGTTATTGTGACATATTAAACAGTATGCTAGCATGGTTATTGGGACATATTAAACAGTATGCTAGCATGGTTATTGGGACATATTAAACAGTATGATAGCGTGGTTATTGGGACATATTAAACAGTATGATAGCATGGTTATTGGGACATATTAAACAGTATGATAGCGTGGTTATTGGGACATATTAAACAGTATGATAGCATGGTTATTGGGACATATTAAACAGTATGATAGCATGGTTATTTGGACGTATTAAACAGTATGATAGCATGGTTATTGGGACATAATAAACAGTATGATAGCCTGTTTATTGGGACATATTAGACAGTATGATAGCCTGGTTATTGGGACATTTTAAACACTGTGATAGCATGGTTATTGGAACATTTTAAACAGTATGCTAGCATGGTTGTTGGAACATATTAGACAGTATGATAGCCTGGTTATTGGGACATTTTAAACGGTATGCTAGCATGGTTATTGGAACATTTTAAACAGTATGATAGCCTGGTTATTGGAACATTTTAAACAGTATGCTAGCATGGCTATTGGGACGCAGCCATTCTCTGCAGGGGCTTCTTAAAACACGGGGTTCTGGGTAGCCAATGGGGTGTCTCTGACCCTGGGGTCATGACCTCCACCCGAAGGGGCGGGGCCATAACCACTAGCAGATGTGCTCTCTGGGATGTGTTTGATCAGAGGTTGCCGAACGCACCTTCATCTTCTCCTCATCACACCTCCCACTCTTCTCACATGCTTCGTTGATCAAACCCAAGCTTTGCGTGAACAGCGAGAGTTAACACCAGGATGTTAGAGCAGCCATCAGTCTCTGTGTTGCTGTTAGAATCGCATCAGAGCTGGACACCAACTGGTCATGTTGATACCTCGCATAGTCAAAGATGCCAGCATCCATGCCCTAAATAGACAATTTTAAATAGAAGATAACGTCTATAAATACATCCTTTCTGCTCTGCTCCATTTAAACTTTAGTGGCAGTCCTTGCTGCAGCGTATTCCTGGACATGGGATGGCAGTTATTTCAGGAGCCTTTGAGGCTGTCAGTCCAAAACAGGATCAAAGTTGGAGAGGAAGAGAAAGAACTGATTTGTTTCCTTCCTGTTCAAAGTCCTGCGGATGAGGAACTTAAATTCAAAATATGGTGACACCCCCCCTCACCACCACCACCTCCCACCCCCCCCTCACCACCACCACCCCCCCCTCACCACCACCACCTCCCCCTCACCACCACCACCTCCCACTCCCCCTCACCACCACCACCTCCCACCCCCCCTCACCACCACCACCTCCCCCTCACCACCACCACCTCCCCCTCACCACCACCACCTCCCACCCCCCCTCACCACCACCACCTCCCCCTCACCACCACCACCTCCCACCTCCCCCTCACCACCACCACCTCCCACCCCCCCTCACCACCACCACCTCCCCCTCACCACCACCACCTCCCACCCCCCCTCACCACCACCACCTCCCACCTCCCCCTCACCACCACCACCTCCCACTCCCCCTCACCACCACCACCTCCCCCTCACCACCACCACCTCCCCCTCACCACCACCACCTCCCACCTCCCCCTCACCACCACCACCTCCCACCCCCCCTCACCACCACCACCTCCCACCCCCCCTCACCACCACCACCTCCCCCTCACCACCACCACCTCCCACCCCCCCCTCACCACCACCACCTCCCACTCCCCCCTCACCACCACCACCTCCCACTCCCCCTCACCACCACCACCACCTCCCACCTCCCCCTCACCACCACCACCTCCCACTCCCCCTCACCACCACCACCTCCCCCTCACCACCACCACCTCCCACTCCCCCTCACCACCACCACCTCCCCCTCACCACCACCACCTCCCACTCCCCCTCACCACCACCACCTCCCACTCCCCCTCACCACCACCACCTCCCACCCCCCCCTCACCACCACCACCTCCCACCCCCCCCTCACCACCACCACCTCCCACTCCCCCCTCACCACCACCACCACCTCCCACTCCCCCTCACCACCACCACCTCCCACCCCCCCCTCACCACCACCACCTCCCACCCCCCCCTCACCACCACCGGGTGGCTTAGGAGCACCACTCATGAGCGGCGGCACAGAGGTCAGATCTCAGGATTAGGCTCCAGATGACCTTTGAGCTGTCTCCGCACTAACGGGACCTGCAGAAGCGACTGGCACCAATGAGGAAGGGATCTGGGACGACTTGCGCAACCTTCCTGTCTCCTTTGCGGTAAGGAACAAAGTGTCACTTCGGACCAATCAGAGCAGGGCACTGAACTGAGGTGCTGGAACAAACCCCCTCACACCAGCAAGTCATGTTGCCGTGCTGCCGCGGCAGGTTACTGATCGCCTCGTTTGGCCCTTGATAAGACGGGTTAATGTTTGATTGTGAGAGCTGTGATCTGATGGTTCCTTTCAGGGGTAAAAGGTGTTTATTACAGAGACTTTCAGCAGATTGATCATTTACTACCATCTACCCCACCTGCTGCTTCTGCTCCTGGCTGGTGAGGGTGTGACTAACACTGCTGCTTCTGCCCCCTGCAGGTGAAGGTGTGACTAACACTGCTGCTTAGACGCTCTGTTGAAGACCTTTGTCACTCACCAACTCCACCCCCTCACCCATCACCCCCTCACCTATCACCCCATCACCCCCTCCATCCCAGTTCCTCCCCCTCTCCCATCTCCTCCACCCTCTCCGGAAATCCCTTCCTGCAGATTGAAACCTGCTGGTTCATGACAGAACGTCAGAACAACTTCCTCTTTCTAAACTGTGGAGTCACCAGTATGCATCAGCGTCATGAGGTAGTTGGTTTTTAGGACAGGAAGAAATTGGAAACTTGTATGAGCTCACTAGTTATTACTGTAATTTACACAGTAAATCTGAATAAAGGATTATTGTCAGACAACATTCTGGCTTTGGAGCTCTGTCTGTCTCCAGTTATAACAGAAACGTTGTCTTTAACAGACTAACCCACTCTACCTGAGATCCTTTATACAACAACGCTTCACTTTGAAGGATAGCTAGTCATGACCTCTACTATTAGAAACAGGTTTTGAATAAGCCTTTAGAAAGCAGTTGACGCTATCAAACAATGACGGACCATCGCTAATGATGGAAAAATAATCCCAGTTGAAGAATAAGACAAATATTTAAATTACACCAGGCGAGTACATCTTCACCTCACTATCCGTCATCTGTGAGAGAACTGCAAGTTGTGGTAATTTAAGGTGTTCTGCCTCTCTTCCCTGCTGAGACGAAGTTACCGCTTCCTCACAGTCCACCTTAAGAAAGGTTTCAAAGTTAGGTCCAAACCATTCACGTCCTCCTGGCTGCAAAATAAAAACCACTTCTGGACAAGGATTGCAAACATCTGGCCCATAAAAGGTCTGTGAGCGTGAACCAGACCAGTCGGTGACGTGGTCCAGATCCAGGATGAACCCCACTCTGCTGTTCTGGGTCCTGCCCCTGGCCGTCGTGGTCCTGCCCCTGCCTGACGACCTCCGCGACATGGGCTGGGTGAACGAATTCCGGCAGGGCTTCAACTTCCAGTGCCCCCACGGAGAGCTGCTCGTAACGCTGCGGAGCTACTTCAGCCAGGCCGAGGGCTCCGACCGGCTGTGGAGCTTCGAGTGCCAGCCGGCGCCCTGGGGTCTGGGGGAACCCTCCGACTGCTGGTGGGACGACCTGAACCGCGCCGGGATGGAGTGGTAAGTGCCCCTCCGCAACCCTCGCCTCATGTTATCAGTCTCTACGCACAGGAGAGGAGAGTGCACTGTAGCAATATTTCTGAGTAGTGTTTGGTGATAACAACAAGCTGTAGTCACTGTTAAGGTTTTAATCCCTAAACAGCCACTCGAAGAGTAAGCTGATTGGGGTTGCAGCTATCTGCGGTATGAAATCCACATCTTAGCCAGGATTACATGTCAGCTCTGTTTTACCGTCAAGTGATTTCTCAGAGTAAACTCTAATCCACCACTGATGGGACTTTGTTGGGAAAAATGTTCAGTTATTCTTACAGGTCTGTTAATACATCACACATGGACATTTTGTTCTTCAAGAGTTTTCTGAAATAGCTCTGTGGGATTGGCTTTTTAAGTTGTTGAAAACTCCACTTAAGAGAACAATAACATACCACGGTGATACGTATTTTGTGAACTATTAACATGCAGGTAAAATAATGGTGATGTTGGTGAACTGTGCCTTAAAGCACACAGTCAAATCAGAGATGCTCTACGTTGCTGCTGTGGATTCAGATGTGAAACATGGTGTTTATCTGGTGGAGGAGGAAAGGTAGTCAGGGAGGGAGGAGGGAGGTGGAGAGAGAGGTGGAGGGAGGAGGGAGATGGGGAGAGAGAGAGGAGGGAGATGGGGAGAGAGGTAGCCAGGGAGGGAGGAGGGAGATGGAGAGAGATAGAGAGAGAGGAGGGAGATGGGGAGAGAGGTAGCCAGGGAGGGAGGAGGGAGATGGAGAGAGAGGGAGGAGGGAGATGGGGAGAGAGAGGGAGGAGGGAGATGGGGGGAGAGGTAGCCAGGGAGGTAGGAGGGAGATGGAGAGAGAGAGGGAGGAGGGAGATGGAGAGAGAGAGGGAGGAGGGAGATGGGGAGAGAGAGGGAGGAGGGAGATGGGGAGAGAGAGGGAGGAGGGAGATGGGGAGAGAGAGAGGGAGGAGGGAGATGGGGAGAGAGAGAGGGAGGAGGGAGATGGAGAGAGAGAGAGGGAGGAGGATGGATCAGACCCATCAGAGAGGAAGCCATCTTTGACCCATCTGAGGGTGACATGTTATTTCTCCAGAGCACTGAGGGGAAACACAGCACATGACCACACCGTCATCCATCTTTACCTTGTGACACAAGCTCATTCACGCACAGAACACACATCTGTCCCCCTGGAATCCTCATCTGTACTTCTGGAGCCCCCCCCTCCCCCCTCTCCCCCCCCCCCCCCCTCTCCTCATGCATAGGGAGCAGAAGGATCTCTGTCAGTACTCCAGACAGGCCTACACAGGTGGCGCCCGGGGGTCAGACTGAGCGAGCACACGTGTCCTACCTGCCCAGCTGCCACGCCCTCCAACTGCATTTGCTAAACAAAGCCTCTGCAGGCAGAAACAGACAGGAGTTTGGGTTCTGGAAAACACCCGGGGGGCTTTGAGTCCTGACAGTGTGTCTGACGGTTTGAACAGCTCATGGTCATGTTTACCTCACATGTTTACCAACACAGTCCAGGGTTGAGTGTTGTCTCATTACATGATGTGTATTTATACTCAAAGATAATAAACCCTCATTAGCTTAAGTTGATATTTTAATGACATCGGAAAAGAACTCCTGGAGGCAGTTCTGCCTCGTGTTGACTGAGGCAGCAGAGATGGAGGCAGAGGAATGATATTTAAAACTATGGGACAGACCAGGGACTGACTGTCGGTATGTCTGCCTGTCTGTATAACCATGAATGTTCAGTGTGTTGGGCTTGATTTCCTCTCAGGTCTGTTTGGTCCATCTGGCTGGACCTTCTCTCTGCCCAGAGAGTTACTGTGTATGGTCCTTTCATGGTTCCTATGTTACAACTATTTATTGTTTCCTTGCTGGTGTTATTGTGTTTGGCTCAATGTTTTTATGTTTTGGCTGTACGTCAGAATGGAGCGTTGGAGAGTCAAGCAGGTCTGACTGTGTGGTTGTAAATCATCTTCCAAACCTAACCTCTGCTAGCCCTAACCTCTGCTAGCCCTACCCTCTGCTAGCCCTACCCTCTGCTAGCCCTACCCTCTGCTAGCCCTACCCTCTGCTAGCCCTAACCTCTGCTAGCCCTACCATGTGCTAGCCCTAACCTCTGCTAGCCCTACCATGTGCTAGCCCTAACCTCTGCTAGCCCTAACCTCTGCTAGCCCTACCCTCTGCTAGCCCTACCCTCTGCTAGCCCTACCCTCTGCTAGCCCTAACCTCTGCTAGCCCTACCCTCTGCTAGCCCTACCCTCTGCTAGCCCTACCATGTGCTAGCCCTACCCTCTGCTAGCCCTACCCTCTGCTAGCCCTAACCTCTGCTAGCCCTAACCTCTGTCTGCTCAGTGATGGTGCGGATGGGGGCTGGCCCTGTGTTGCCATGACAAAGGACTGTAGTGTTTGTTGCTGTTGTGATGACAACCAGCTGTTTGTAGGGTAAACAGGCTGCAGTCTCAACAGACCTGTGTGTAGAGACCTGTTGAGAACCAAGAACTGCTCACTCCTAAAGGGTCCACCGAAAGGAACTTCATAATGAACTCAGTCAGCGGACGCTAATGCGAAGGACAGTACAGGGGGAAATTGAACTTGGGATCATCTTGATCTTTTGTCAAAAGCATCCTAACATCTATTCTGTGTTGATGCTAGCACCTATGTATAACAGCTCCAGTTGTGAAGCTGGTGGAGAGATGGTGTGTGTTTATTACCTAGACTAGCCCTCTGGTATAGTCACTCAGGGTTCTAGAAACCCTGGTTCTTAAATGCTACAAACTTAAGTGGTTTTCATGATTAATTGTTTATGAGTTAAATTATATAAAACTGTCAATTGTACATCCCTAACAGATAAGGTGCAGAGCACCAAAATAAATCTATTAAATGTTAAATGCACAATTAATGAACTGGAAAAGGTTAGTAGTGCTAGCTTGTCCTGTCTGCTGATGACCGCTTTAATCATTCTGGAACAACAAACCCTCGTTGTGTGTGTGGAGAGGGCCCAACACCGTGCTAACACACACACACCAGGAGGAAGGACGGTTAGAAGAATGTAATCGGTACCATGGACCAGCATAGTGGTAGGTGGAGCTGAGCGGTGGAGCTGAGCGGTGGAGCTGAGCGGTGGAGCATTTGACTGCAGATCAGTGTCATCTTCCACTCAGCTGAGCTGGTCCAGCAGACCTCCTCAGCCTTCTTCTCTGTGTCCAGGTCGTCCACCTGCTCCGCTAACGGGCTGGTCGCGGGCGTCGAGAGCAAGTACTTTGAAGCTGTTCTGGACCGAGAGTGGAGGTTCTACTGCTGTCGCTACAGGCGGCGCTGCCCCTACTCCTGCTGGTACCCCCTCACGCCCTCCCACCTTTGACCCGCCACAAAAGGAAGACCATCCAACACATTGATAAACAGACATCCTTCACTGGCCTGCTTAAATGAACAACGCTCATTAATGAACACGGATGGCAGCTTTGATGAAATAATAATTTGAATCAAATCCATCTTTGTCTTTGTGTGGTCCCTGTGTGTCTGGCAGGAAGACCATGGACGTGCCTCAGTACCTGACGGAGGAGGCCGAGGTGGTGGTCCCCAGCTACGGGTACTTCATCAGGGGGGCCCAGACCACCTTCAGTGGGGTCCTCAGGTCAGGCGACCCCCCCCCCCAACCCCCGGAAGCTTCTCGTCTCCCGTTCCAAGTTCCAAAACATTGTTCTCAAAGTTCCAAAGGCTCTGAAGGTCGTTCTAGAATGTTCTAATGTTCCGGTTCCATTGTGTCCCGCAGAGATCGGCAGTGGAAGTACATCTTGTGCAGGATGACGGATTTCGACTGCGAGTTTGAGAATCTGTGAACGGCAGGTCGACTCAGATGTTTGGTCACTTCATCAGGGGGGCCTGGCTCATGCTCTGTCCTGGAGGACAGAAGTCCACTTTCTAATATCATACGGAGGCACTACATAGAAATATCCATACACATTAGACATTATAGACTTAATAATATCCTATATTGCATTATACAGTCAATGTTTATTGAATAAACCAGAAATCCATCAGGGACATGACATTTGTGTTGTTTGTAAATGCATTGTTTAAAAATAGGAAAAACATTAATACAATGAAGCATGTCTTACAGAAGAACGCTGAAGAGATTCGAGACGTTTAGAGAGGCTGGACTCAGTCGGCTTCATCTTGTAATCCGGCCCTTAGATCATCATAAATGCCTTCAAAGCGGACGTCTATGAGACTAGAGTATTATTGAACTACATCGTTAGAAACTATTATCGTCCCCATCACAGTGGGAATGAAGGCTCCTGTACCAGAGAGCTATCTGAGAGAGGTTTCCTGTACCAGAGAGCTCTCTGAGAGAGGCTTCTGTACCAGAGAGCTATCTGAGAGAGGCTTCCTGTACCAGAGAGCTTTCTGAGAGAGGCTTATTACAGTGGCAATAGAGCCTGACTCTCATAGCCAGAGTGGTGTGTGTGTGTGTGTGTGTGTGTGTCACAAATGCATTACAAGAGTGAACAACTGTCCAATTACCAGGACAGGAGGTTGGAGACACAGACAGTGTGTTCCCTCTTCCTTGTTACAGAAGATCTGCTGTTTTAACAGAGGTAAGTAGATGGATGGATGGATGGTTGTCAGAGACTTTCTTCATCCTCCAGGGGAAACACTGACTGTGTTTGGGGTCCAACAACTGTCTGAGCCAGGATCCATGTCAGTTTCATTCCTCATCCATTGATGCCTGTCAGCTCCTGGTCCCAGCTTCCCAGCAGCCTGGCCCTGGCAGGGCCCTGGAGGGCATGCAGACCCTCCCTGCTGGTGGAGCTGGGGTCGGGCCAGCTCCATCTCCGTGTCTGGGAGCCAGCCAGCAGCTTTCAGCACAGTTTGTTTATGGCCACTGGAGTCTGGAGGCGCAGAGCCAAGTGCCACTGAGGGACATGACTGTCCCAGGGGCTCTCGTCCTCTGAGGAGCCACGCGTCTAGAGCCCCCCCGCCCCAACACACACACACACACACCCTGCCCCAACACACACACACACAGACACACGCGTCCCCCTCGACCCCCCCCATCCCCTGGGGGAGGAAGCCTGCGGCTCCAGCTTGACCACAGAGGGGGAGAAGACAGAAGCCCTGCTGAGCAGATGCTCATCCCTATCCTGCAGCCCAGCTGAGCAGCTGTCTGGACCAGGTTCAGGGTTAGGCTACTCTGGGCTGGGCCTCCTGGCCACAAAGCTGCTAAGCTCACTTAAATACCATCTCTTTTGGAATCTGGTTACCCAGGGTGTAATTATGGGATGCATTTGAGTTTATACTAAGCAGAGTAATGTGATGGAACACAAGAAGGAACTTTGTTTTTTACTCAGAATCAACAACAACTGCGTACATCATGTCAGCAAGTGAAGCAAGGATCATACGTATATTCAGCTGTCAGTGACACGGATCCCAGATCAGTTTTTCATCAGATCTTTGCGGTGTCGTGAGAAACTGGCGGGAAGAGCAGTGACCTGATCTCTCCTCAACACGGGTCATAGGTCAAATCTCCTCTCCACCTGACCCTCCAGGAGCACCAATCACAGATCCCTGAACACGCCCCCCCTCCCCCCTGTGTCCCTCCCTCTCTGGACAGTGAAGCACAGACCATGAGGGTGATAATGCTCTAGTACTGAGCTGGACCCAGAGCTGGGATGTGAGCTGTGAGGTGTGGGAGTTCTATGAAGGTGAGCAAGGATGACCTCTGTGTGTGTGTGTGTGTGTGTGTGTGTGTGTGTGTGTGTGTGCGCGCGCTCTCTGTCTGTGTGTTCTCTGAGGTTGACCCTGGCCTGGCCTCACCAGAGCAGCTCAGCTTGTGTGTTTATTTAAGGAGGGTCCTGAGATCCCCTGGCTAGTCTTACTGGTGATGAGGACAGCTGCCTCGTCTGAAGTCTCTCTCTCTCTCTCTCTCTCTCTCTCTCTCTCTCTCTCTCTCTCTCTCTCTCTGTGTCTCTGTCTGTCTCTCTCTCTCTCTCTCTGTGTCTCTGTGTGTCTCTCTCTGTCTCTCTCTCTGTTTGTGTGTGTGTTTATGTGTGTGCGCACTTTGTGAGTGGACATGTGAAGGAGAACAGGTAGAGTCCGTCCAGCAGGAGCTGTGGCGGTAACAACACGAGCCCTTACATGTAAACAGCATCACAAACGCATCGACAATGTTCACCTCGCTATTAATAGGACGACCTGGAGATTCCACTCTGCATTGGCAACAGAACGGAGTCCCTTAACGTGTCTGTCATGCTGTGAGAAACAGCCTGGGGCCTGGTGGGGTGTGGGGGCGGGGCCAGGCCGGTGTGTGGGGGGGGGGTTGTCTGTAGAAGGATTCAGAATCCCAGAGGAAAGCTCTCTCTTCCTGGGTGGCACCATGACAGCGTCCCTGGGTGATTTCCAGGAAGGCTGTTAGAATGCCACGGGGAGCCTGGGGGGCTGGGGGGGGGGGGGCCTGCCTGCTGAAGGTCAGCCCCCCCCCTCCCTCCAGCAGGCTCCTGGTGCTGAATACTAACGTGTACTGGATTCTACAGAGCTAAAAAACAAAGAAAGCCCACTCTCTCAAAGCTGAAGGTCCTGTGTTCGGCCTCCTCCATCTCGTTCCCCTCTCTGTCTGCCGAGCGAAGAGCAGAAACCTGGACTGAGGCCAGTGCATTGTGGGAGAAGAGAGGTGTAAGATGAGCTGGGTGATTCCCAGCCCTCCTGTGCTCTCTCCCTCTCTGCCTCTCCCTCTCTGCCTCTCCCTCTCTGCCTCTCCCTCTCTGCCTCTCTCTCTGCCTCTCCCTCTCTGCCTCTCCCTCTCTGCCTCTCCCTCTCTGCCTCTCCCTCTCTCCCTCTCTCTCCCCTCGGGCAGAGCCCACAGACAAAAGCATCATTATCATTGCTTGCTCCTTCATGGGTGTGATCAGAGCAGTCACGCAGAATAAATCTGAACTTTATAGCCTGTGATGAGGGGAGCTGAATGGAGCCGCGACTGAGCTGACCGCTCGTTACTTCACCTTAACGTGAAGACTCCAGTTAACAACTGGAACTTTCCGGCACAATTCAATAGCCATTCTACTGCCTCTTCCGTTCCCCTCATTAGTCATGTAAAGTTTATTCACTGCCAGTTGCTTGGAGTGTCTGGAACATTCCAGGAAGATCACAACAGGGATGTTAACAAGAACTGGGGTACTCCACTGGAAAGGAAAACATTCAAAGAGGTTGTCCTAACAGTGGATCTTGCTTCAGGTGGAGGTGTGTGACTGTAAACAGAGGAGAAGATCCTGCTTGTTCCGGGCCGGGCAGGAGAGAGCAGCCTGAGGCAGGAGAGAGCAGCCTGAGGCAGGAGAGAGCAGCCTGAGGCAGGAGAGAGCAGTCTGAGGCAGGAGAGAGCAGCCTGAGGCAGGAGAGAGCATTCTGAGGCAGGAGAGAGCAGCCTGAGGCAGGAGAGAGCATTCTGAGACAGGAGTGAGCAGTCTGAGGCAGGAGAGAGCAGCCTGAGGCAGGAGAGACCAGTCTGAGGCAGGAGAGACCAGTCTGAGGCAGGAGAGAGCAGTCTGAGGCAGGAGAGAGCATTCTGAGGCAGGAGAGACCAGTCTGAGGCAGGAGAGAGCAGCCTGAGGCAGGAGAGAGCAGTCTGAGGCAGGAGAGAGCAGCCTGAGGCAGGAGAGAGCATTCTGAGGCAGGAGAGAGCAGTCTGAGGCAGGAGAGAGCAGCCTGAGGCAGGAGAGAGCAGCCTGAGGCAGGAGAGAGCAGTCTGAGGCAGGAGAGAGCAGTCTGAGGCAGGAGAGAGCATTCTGAGGCAGGAGAGACCAGTCTAAGGCAGGAGAGACCAGTCTGAGGCAGGAGAGAGCAGTCTGATGTGAGTGTTGTGTTACAGGCTCCTCACCCCACTTCACACGCATGCAGTGTCCTCACAGCGCCCTGCCTCACACTCTTTCAATAAGACACTGGCTGAACTGTGAAGCCTCATTTATACTTATGTCGCCGGCACTTTTGAAATGGTCGCCGACGAAAAAAAAGTGTCGCTCAGGCTGCTGCATTTATACTTCGGCAAACACATAGCTATGGGCGACACTTTCAAGCATCGTCATGCTGTTTCATGAACTTTCATCTGCCAGAACTGGTGCTGGTCTCCATGTGTTTCATGAAGAAATAATTGGCTGCCATTGGCTGCCGTGACAACATGGCTGCCGTGACAACCTGACTGCGTCTCTCCATTTATGTCGATCGCTATCTGTCATTTTGTTAAGGTGTATGGAAAATAGCCACGTTTTTCCTACAATGCACTAGGGATTCATGAATGAGTCCTAGTCATGATTACAGTACCCTGATGGAACACACTCTTTTCTATGCCCTCTGCTGGGGAATTTCCATCCCATGGTGTCACCTCGTTGTTGAGTCAGACCTGTCGTGGTCTCGGTACCCTGTCTCCTCCCATTCTGGGCAGGTTGTGTTTGAGCATGCTCCATGACCTTCCCGTGACCCTGCTCTTACAGGGCAGTCAATAAACACTGGCTGTGTGTTCATCACAGTAACACACCCTCAGCCCCCAACAAGTAAACAGCACACCCGGACTGAGGGCAGGGTGAAGCGGGGCGGGGCGGGGGGGGCAGGGGGGTGGGGGGGGCAGGGGGGCGGGGCGATACGTTGACCTGGAGGCCTGTACCAAGGTCATGACCCCTCCCTTCTCGGCCAGCGCTCAACCAGACAACATGGGCCTGAATGGGCCCCATTACTGCTGCAGGATAACGACCCTCCCAGGGTTAGAGCCTTCTGATCCAGTCCTCTATAGAACCCACTTCCTCTACAAACCCACTTCCTCTCCGAGCACACGTTCCTGTACGGAGCCCTGAGGATCCTCCTGTGGCCTCGGAGGAATCTGCGGACACAACAACCATTGTCTCTGCGAGTGCGGGGATACGTCTGTAAATATTCCTGTCCACGCTTGCATTGTGCGCCTCGCACGCACGGCCGTGTCGGACAAGCCGCTTGGAGGCTGACGTCACCAGAACGGGTAGAGACAGGGGGACAGGAGAGGGAAGCTGAACAAGGTCTATTTGCAGAGTCAACTGATCACAAACTCTGTTCAGCCATAGAACTAGCTCCCCATCCTCGCTCATCTATCTCTCTCGCTCTCCCTTCTCCTCTCGCTCTCCTCCTATCCTCGCCCCTCCTCTCCTCCTGTTTTTGTGTGGTGGCAGTACTGCTCTCTCCAGGTAGTGTGTGATGGAAAAGTGCTCCCAGCTCCATGGTAGCTGTGCTCATCTCTCTGTGCTCATCTCTCTAGCAGTGGACCTGGAAGCTCTGGAGCCAAGGAGAGATAGTAATCTCTCCCCTCTTTTCTCTCTCTGTTCCTCCCTCTCTACCTTCGAATGTGTGTATCCCTCCCTCTCTCTTATCCTCCTCTTCCTTCCCTTATCTCCCTCCCTCTCTTCTTCCCCCCTCCCTCCCTTCCTCTCTGCCCCTAGCTGTGTTTGTCCCCACACAGAGCAGGAGTCTTCCACACAGAGCAGGAGTCTTCCACACAGAGCAGGAGTCTTCCACACAGAGCAGGAGTCTTCCACACAGAGCAGGAGTCTTCCACACAGAGCAGGAGCTCACAGATGAGATCTTAGGGTGATTTAAGAGCGATTAGAGAGGGAGAGGGGGGGGGGTTTGATAACAAACTCCTCCATCCTCATTCCGTCTCTAATGTGAAGTAAAGTCACACTCCTGTAGAAGGAGAAATGTTTATTTGTCTCACAGTATGACACACAAACACATGCAGGAAGAGGTGACCCTGATAACACACACCAATGACCACCCCACCCCACCACACCTACCTTAGAGACCCCCCACATAGGGTAAACACCGCGAGGGAGTAACTGAGTCCATCGCATGGATACTGGAAGGCAGCAATGACAAAGCAAAACCCCCAAACCATGAAGTCAGGTCACCCCCACTATGTCCAGATTCAACTCCTCTCTTACATCCACAGACGACTAAAGTCACCTGGAAAGGTACTGTGTACAGGAAACATGGGCTTGCTTATATAAACAGCGATGACAGGATTCAAACTCCCAGTTGACTCAGACAGTATGAACAGCTGCACACAGCCTCGCTTCAGGAAAGTAACAAAGACACTAATAACTGCGATGCTGCCAATGACATTTGCATACACACGTATTTTGCTGTTCGTTATTAGGCTACTTATTGTTGTATATTGCACTTTTTAAAACCAGGAGGAATTATAACACTCATGGTAGGCATTTAAGGGTAAACTCTGCTACTGAAGATAGGCTATTGACGAGCTGTCAGAAGGATAAGCCTTCAACAAGAGACAAAAGCGAGAGTGTCGTGGATTTCTATTGAGCGTCGCGTAACCTTAGCCGCACTATTTAACTACCAAGACAACAGCGCTCCATGTGTGAAGCCATAGTGTAGCCTATGTCACAGACAGGGACACAGACCCGCCTGTTACCACGCCGGTGCTTCACAACACAGACCAACATAAAACAGATGACTCATCCCAGTTGCCCGGCAACCCTGTTTCGAGGCGCAGGCTGTTCAATTACCAATGCCAGACAGCGGTCTGCAAACCAGACAAGACCGATGGACTGTCGCGAACACTACGTAATGGCTCCGCATCGACTTTCACACAGCAATGGATGATGACAAATTGATTGTTTCTTTAATAGAAGTTTAGAGGAGATGTTTGAGTACGGCTGATTGCTTCATTGCAGTGCGATGACATCGAGTTGGTTCTGAACATCTGTCTTATAAATCAAACAAAAAATAAAATAAACAATTCTATAGAATGTATTGCATAACTGTTCATATTTCTCAAAGGGGTCGTTTATGTCATTCAAAGCAAACACCATCTCCCATTAAACTACCTGTCGATGCATTCATAGTTGAGTAGTGTGTTAGGGATAGGTTTAGATTGAGCTCCCTCTTGTGGCCGTGTTGGTACATAACAATGCTGGGTAATTTCCCAGTTTCCCGGTATTCTCACGCAACATCCGGTTGTGCAGCAGCCATTTTGTCTGTTCATGCAAGTCCACCCCTGACGGTCACGAATTGCAGTTCCACCTTAGAAAACAATTTGAAATATAGCCTCTATATTGCTTTATTTATACTATGTCGGTACTGAAAACGAATTAAAAATTGTAGTTTTATATTAAAAACTCTAAGGGGGTTTTGCCTTCGAAATAGATTCATTATTTTGTTGTTCGCGAGCGGCTGACTGAGGTTATGTCGTGCGAGGAGAGCTACTTAGCTATCAGACGGTATCTGACTGATGAGCGGGAGCCGTACGCTCCGGGGACGCATGGCAACACCAAAAGAAAAATACGGAAAGCTGCAGCATGTTATGTCATGCGAAATGGGACTCTATACTACCAGAGACGACAGAAGGGCCTGGACGAGTTTACGGAGTTGGAAGTGGTTCTGCAGGACGGGCGAAGGAAGGAACTTATTGATCAGTGTCACATTACAGCCGGAGGAGAACACATAAATCAGCATTTAACCTGGGAATCCATCTCCCAAAAGTACTGGTGGCGAGGTATGTGTTTACTGAACTCAAGTGGAAGGCCAGCTAGATAACCAGATATTAACCACAAACAAGCGCCTCCGTTTAACCTAGTTGTCAACAAACTACGTACGTCATGAGTCAGTGTCGCCCTCTTTCGCGATTTACGTTAACATTGTATCACACACCACAACCGGCTAGCTGCTAGCTAGCTTGCTTGCTAACAACAGACCAGATGATAGCTAAGCCCTGAGCAAAGGCTGAGAATACCTCTGCAATATCTCCTCAAGGGGTTCATGTGGAAATATTTTGTGTGAGAGGAAAATAATAACTTTAGCCATCCGTTTTAAACAGTAAATGCTTTCGATTCGAGTTCGTAAACACGTTTCTTGTCGGTATTTGTGACGCTGTTCCTGCAGGTATTTTGAAGCAGGTGAAGGACTACATCCGGGACTGTAACCAATGCCAGAGCCGCCTGGATCGTCGCGGGCTGTCAGACGACGGGACCGGGCCCAGACCCGTGGGTCGACCAATCCGCCGGAAGACCGTGGTTCACCTCAGTGATGAAGATGAGGAAGAGGAGGAGGAAGGAGACGAGGAGACAGATGTGTCCGGCTCCTTTCAGAAGAAGATACGGACGTCCAAGACACTGGCCAAACACGAGCTTGTCTTTGTAAGTAGACCAGATGTATTCATACTGACCACCCGAGAAGGCTAAAGTACACACATCCTTCACTTAAGTACAAGTACAGATACTCATGTTTAAAAAGACTGGTAAAAGTTGAAGTATTGACTACAGTTTTTCACTCAAGTTAGAGTAAAGTGTGGGCAAGTAGATGCAAAAACAGTTTTGGAACCTTTTTTTGCAAATATTTTTTAAACCTTTAGAAACGTTTTTTAAATGCCAAGGAACAATCTGTGATTCAAAACACAGACCTAAAAACGAGTCTCTATTCCCCTTGTGTTCTTTTGTCTACTTGTCTGTACTGTGAGGGAAGATTTTGATAATAACTGAGGATATGGACTTTATCATTTCCTTAATAAAAAATTGTGTGGGGGTACAGATTTGCCATTTTCAAAAATGTTTTAATGTGAGTGGGACAGGCTTTAACCCCTAATTTCGTTGATAAATCTCTCCATTGCCCGTGTCTGATGACCTGGCCTTGTTCCCCAGGTGGACAGCAAAGGGGTGGTAAAGCAGTTCCTCCCCAGACACAGTCAGACCATGCTGGACAAACTCAACCAGCAGCGCCTTGGCAACCAGTTCTGTGACATCACCCTGCTCATCGAGGGGGAGGAACACAGAGCCCATAAGGCCGTGCTGGCTGCCTGCAGCGACTACTTCAAGGAGCTGTTTGTGGAGAAGGGGGCTGTGTCCACGCACGAGGCTGTGGTTGACCTCTCAGGTGAGTGGGGGAGGAGGGAGGTGGGGGTGGTGGGGGGGGGGGTGGGACTGGGACTGGGTGTGGAGTGTAAGAGAGTATTCATGAGTCATTTAGAAAAGGCATAGTCATTGACAGATTGTTCCTCTCTCTTTCCCTTTCTTCCTTCCCCCCTCCCTTTCCCCCTCCTCAGGTTTCACCAAGTCCAGCTTCCTGCCTCTGCTGGACTTTGCCTACACGTCTCACCTTTCCTTCAACTTCTGTGTGATGGCCGAGGTGGCCACTCTGGCCCGGCACCTGCTGATGGCCGAGGTGCTGCAGATCTGTGAGTCCGTCCACAAGCAGGTGGAGGAGCAGAAGCTGATGGTGTACCAGAGGGGAGACATCCACACCGTGGTGTCCAGCCAGCCCGCCCCGACACAGGCCTTCATCCAGGAGTCGGGGGCCTACATGGTGACCATCCAGAGCGATGGCCAGGCCGTGGTCACCCATACTGGGGTGGGTGTGTCAGGCGAGTCCCTGGCTGTTGTGGCCAACCCTGGGGAGGTGTTCCAGGGGGAGGCGGGGGAGGGCGCGGAGGAGGAGGGGGAGGCGGGGGAGGGCGTGGTGCTGGTGGCCCACGGAGGAGAGGCGGGTCCTGGGGAGACAGTGACCCTGATTGCCCACGGCGGGGAGACCGAGGAGGGAGGCACCATGACAGTGGTGACCCATAGCGGGCAGGCGGGAGCAAGCGAGTCCCTGGCTGTGGTCTCGGCCTGCCTGGCCCTGGAGCAGACTCCGGAGGCCTCCATGGAGCCTGGGGCTTTCCTCATCAACGTAGACCCAGGAACCCCCTCAGAGCTGGCCCCGCCGCCCACCACAGCGCCCACCACAGCGCCCCCCACAGCGCCCCCCGCAGCCCCGGAGGAGAACGCACAGGCCACGCCCAGCCAGGCTGAGATGGACGAATCACAACCGCAGGGGGAGGAGCCTGTAGCCTCCGCCCCTGCCCTGCCCCCGGCCGTGGCCCCACCCCCCAAGCGCAAGCGCGGCCGGCCAGCCAAGGTGAAGGTGGAGGAGGAGGAAGTTGAGGAGGAGGTGGAGGAGCAAGTGAGCCTCCCTGTGGAGGAGGTGGAGGAGGCGCAGGGGGGGCCCTACAGGAGGAGGCTTCGGCAGCGCTCCATGGGGGAGGGGGGCTACGTCAGGCTGCACATGGGCCTGGAGGAGGAGGAGGAAAGCAAAGCCCCCGCTCCTCAGAGAGCCAGCACCCCCAAGGTACACACACTAACAGACACACAAACACTTACTCACACATACACACTAACAGACACACACACACTCACACATACACAGAAACACTGCCACATACATTTGTTGTCTTTCGTACTGAAGGCGTGTGTGTGTGTGTGTGTGTGTGTCCAGGTGGGTCAGAGGCTGGTGAAGAGAGGCCGTCCCCCCAAGAGGAGAATAGAGGAGGAGGGGGAGCTGGCAGCGGTGGCCGTGGAGGGGCCCTCGGGCAGGGAGGGGGCTGAGCCCCCCCAGACGGCCCCCGCTGGGCCGGAGGTGGAGTCGGGGGCCCCGCCCCCCCAGGGCCCCTCCCAGGGCCCCGCCCAGCCGGAGGGGGCTGTGGATGGGGAACACACCTGCTCTGAGTGTGGCATGACCTTTCAGCGACGCTACGCCCTCATCATGCACACGCTCAAACATGAGAAGGCACGGGGGTACAAGTGTAGCGTGAGTATCAGACTGGGACACACACACACACTGACAAACTAACACACAGTCAGACTAACACAACCACTGGATCCAAAGATGCTGAATAGTTTTTTCCTGTTCTCCCTCCCCATCTTCTTCCCCATAACCCTCCCTCTCCTCCCTCTTCCTCCTCTCTTCCCTCTCCAGCTGTGCAGTAAGGAGTTCCAGTACGCCGCCTCGCTGCGCGCCCACCTAGCGCGCCACAAGCAGCAGAAGAGCCAGCGCCCCCCGGTGGCGCGGCCCAGCCAGGACGACGAGGGGCTGGAGGGCGAGGGGGAGGGCGCGGGCCGCGTCAAGAGGGAGTTTGTCTGCGACATCTGCGGCAAGACGCTGCCCAAGCTGTACTCTCTACGCATCCACATGCTGAACCACACGGGCGTACGGCCGCACGTGTGCAAGGTGTGTGGGAAGACCTTTGCTCACAAGCACAGCCTGAAGATGCATCGCGTCCTCCACGACGCCGCCAAGCAGTTCCACTGCGTCCTGTGTGACAAGTCGTTTGTCAGCAAGAGGAGCCTGGAGGAGCACACCAGTATACACACAGGTCAGGGGTCAGGGGAGGAGGAGGGGGTGTGAGGATCCATCTCTGTGTCTCTGTTCTTCAGGTAAAGCTAAGTACCCGTGTCTGTGTGTTTTCTCAGGTGAGTCTAAGTACCTGTGTGTCCAGTGCGGGCGGTCCTTCCACCGTGCGTCAGGGCTGAGTAAACACCTGAAGAGACACCAGCCCAAACCTGACGTCAGAGGCTTCTCCTGCGACCAGTGAGTGCCAGGGGTGTGTGTGTGTGTGTGTGTGTGTGTGTGTGTGTGTGTGTGTGTGTGTGTGTGTGTGTGTGTGTGTGTGTGTGTGTGTGTGTGTGTGTGTGTGTGTGTGTGTGTGGAGCAGCGAAGACGGTGTTCTCAGAGAGGGTGTGCTGGTCTGAAGTGTCACTTTGTGGAAGTGTGTGCATTTGCACCCGTTCTGATCGGTCTTTCCCTTCTGTGTGTGTGTGTGTGTCAGCTGTGATAAGAGTTTCTACGAGGCGAAGGACCTGCAGCAGCACATGAACAAGCACCTGGGCCTGAAGCCTTTCCAGTGCCAGGTGTGTGGAAAGTGCTACAGCTGGAAGAAGGACTGGTACTCCCACGTCAAGTCTCACAGCGTGGCTGAGCCCTACAGGTAGCACACACACACACACTCTCACACACACACACACACACTGTCTCATACACACACACACACACACACTCTCTGTCTCTCTCTGTCTCTCTCTGTCTCTCTCTCTGTCTCTCTCTCTCTCTGTCTGTCTCTCTCTCTCTCTCTCTCTCTCTCTCTCTCTCTCTCTGTCCCTCTGTCTCTCTCTCTCTCTGTCCCTCTGTCTCTCTCTGTCTCTCTCTCTCTCTCTCTGTCCCTCTGTCTCTCTCTGTCTCTCTCTGTCTCTCTGTGTCTCTCTCTCTCTCTCTTCTCTCTCTCTCTCTCTCTTACTCTCTCTCTCTCTCTCTCTTACTCTCTCTCTCTCTCTCTCTCTCTCTCTCTCTACTCTCCCAGACCACAAGCTGTTGGGACCTTAACTGTGTGCAACTGTAACATGCGTGTTTACACCTGTAACATGTATGTGTGTGTCATGTGCAGGTGTAACGTGTGTGGGAAGGAGTTCTTTGAGAAGGCTCTGTTCAGAAGACACGTGAAGAAAGCCACGCATGGGAAGAAGGGCCGGGTCAAGCAGAACCTGGAGAGGGAGTGTGAGCACTGCGGCAGGAAGTTCACCCAGCTCCGAGAGTACCGACGCCACATCAACAACCACCAGGGTGAGAGAGAGACACAGAGAGACACACAGAGAGAGAGAGGGTGAGAGAGAGACACAGAGAGGGTGAGAGAGACACAGAGAGACACACAGAGAGAGAGAGGGTGAGAGAGAGACACAGAGAGACACACAGAGAGAGAGAGGGTGAGAGAGAGACACAGAGAGAGGGTGAGAGAGACACAGAGAGACACACAGAGAGAGAGAGGGTGAGAGAGAGACACAGAGAGAGGGTGAGAGAGACACAGAGAGACACACAGAGAGAGACACATCACACAGAGAGAGAGAGAAAGAGAGAGTGTGTGTCTCCTGTCCTGACGTTGGTCTCTTCTCCTCCAGGTGTGAAACCCTTCGAGTGTCTGACCTGCGGTGTAGCGTGGGCCGACGCCCGCTCCCTGAAGCGCCACGTGCGCACGCACACGGGCGAGCGGCCGTACGTGTGCCCCATGTGCCAGGAGGCCCACATTGACGCACGCACCCTCCGCAAGCACATGACTAAATACCACGGCGACCAGCTGCCTGGCAAGATCATGCTGGAGAAGGACACCCTGCAGTTCCACAACCAAGGCACCCAGGTGGAGCATGCCGTCAGCATCCTGGCCTCAGATCTGCCCCCGGAGCTCCGCCCACCCCAGAGCGCCCCTGCCGAGGAGATTGAGACGGTCCTCATCACGGAGGAGACGGTAGAGGCAGTGCAGGCGGTGGAGGCTGTGGCAGACGGCTCCCTTTCCACGCTGTCCGACCAGAGCATCATGCAGGTGGTGAACTATGTCCTGGCCCAGAAGGCAGTGCTGCCGGTGGGGGGAAGCTGGACGACAGCCCCCAGGAGCTCCAGACCATGGAGGTGGAGGTGGCGCATGTGGCTGAGGTGGAGTGACTCTGCCCTGGGCACACTCCTCACAGACTGGCGCCCCCTAGTGCCGTGTAATATAAGTTGTTTTTTTTTTTTTTTACAGAGAAGTGGACATGGGTGAACTGTTCTTGACTGTGTGTGTGTGTGATTGAGAGAGGAAGTGTGTGTATTGGAATGTCACTGTTCTGGACGGTTTGTGCCTGAGTCAAATGGAAACTATCCACCAATAGAAACTCAGGAGAAGTTTTGTTTATAAAGGATGTACGGCACATGGACCTTTCATAGGAGCTGCTTTAGCATGTCCTTCTCAGATGACCCCCCCTTCCCCAAGTTTGATCTGTAAAGCCCCCAGCTGGTTACGGTCACTGTTCTTCCTGGACAGGAACACAAAATAAAGACCCTGCTGCAACAACAGTGCCCCCTGCCTCTTGGAAAGTGTACTGCGTAACTTTTGCTAATAAAAAGTCAAGTGTGATTTACTTTTATATGATGTTTTGATAACTTATGCTGTACATTTGACCTAAAGAAAATGTAAATAACTCACAACACTGCTATCGGAATTTTTTTTATTTTGGGGTTTATATCAAAATAGGTACATTGCAACATATTTACAAAACATTGTACAAAAATACAGAACAGGAGATGATTGACTGTGCTTTATCCGTACTTAAACAAAACCTGGCCTAACTCACGTAGCCCGAGCACATACACAACACTTTCTATATCTGAGTCAACTTCGTAAACGTTTTGATTCCTGCTTCAAATCCTTTAACAGATTGTGGCCTGGCAGTGAATCTAAACAGAATCAGGGCTGTTCATTTCCATGAATACACACAGCCTACTCTATTTTCCTACAGCTCCAATATTCCCTTATAATGCTTTGTTATACTGTGAAAAATAAAGTACTTGTTTAAGGGGAAATACTCAAAATACAAAGAAAAGCCCCTTGATAAAATGCAAAGACCATATGCACCATGTGTTGCCTTGTAGTACAGGAAGCAGGAAGCAGACAGGAAGGTTGGCTGGTTCAGGACAACCTCCACAGACACGTGAACACTTACCAAGACAACTGGGCTGAGTCATCAATCAACAGTTTAGTAATCTACAGTAATACAGTAGTGTAAAACACACATGAACCTTACAGGAAGATACAGTATATTCGCCTATTCAACGGCATAGTAACACTTCTCTCTTGACAAAAAAACAACAATTCTTGAAATTATACAATCAATAACTGGCTTGTGCCAGGAAATCTAAAACAATTATCTTGAAAACTGAAAATACAAAAGTACCATAAAGCCGACCAATACAGTCCATTAGATAGTAAAATACACCTTTTCTATGATCCTTAAAAAGATCGCACCCCTCCCCTACCGCCCTCGAAATGGTTTAGTTACAGTCATGCTTAAACATTGGAATGAAATACCACCAACAAAATAAAAAAAAGACCTAAAAGCAAAATCTAAAAGTAGCGTATGCATTTCTTAAGTGCTCTGTCTGTCCCTGGCAGCGAAAAACGACAGCGGGTGGGCGGGAATAGGTGGGTGAAATTGAGAATCTTTACTATCTAGTAACTTTGAAAAGTGTTATAACCATCGACAGTAACACCATTTAGCCTTACTATCCATCCACAGTCACAGACACGCAATAAGTGTGTGTGTGTTTTGGGGGAAATTACCAAAAGGGTTAGCTTGTGTGTTTTGGATGGAAAAAATCAAAAGGATTAACATGTGTGTTTCGGATGAAATGACCAAAGAGGTAAGCATGTATGTTTTGGATGTGAAATGACCAAAGGGGTTAGCATGTGTGTTTTGGATGGAAAAATGACCAAAGGGGTTAACATGTGTGTTTTGGATGGGAAAATGACCAAAGGGGTTAGCATGTGTGTTTTGGATGGGAAAATGACCAAAGGGGTTAACATGTGTGTTTTGGATGGGAAAATGACCAAAGGGGTTAGCATGTGTTTTTGGATGGAAAAATGACCAAAGGGGTTAGCATGTGTGTTTTGGATGTGAAATCACAAAAGGGGTTAGCATGTGTGTTTTGGATGGGAAAATGACCAAAGGGGTTAGCATGTGTGTTTTGGATGGGAAAAGACCAAAGGGGTTAGCATGTGTTTTTGGATGGAAAAATGACCAAAGGGTTAGCATGTGTGTTTTGGATGGGAAAATGACCAAAGGGGTTAGCATGTGTTTTTGGATGGAAAAATGACCAAAGGGGTTAGCATGTGTTTTTGGATGGAAAAATGACCAAAGGGTTAGCATGTGTGTTTTGGATGGGAAAATGACCAAAGGGGTTAGCATGTGTTTTTGGATGGAAAAATGACCAAAGGGGTTAGCATGTGTGTTTTGGATGGGAAAATGACCAAAGGGGTTAGCATGTGTGTTTTGGATTGGATAATGACCAAAGGGGTTAGCATGTGTGTTTTGGATGGAAAAATGACCAAAGGGGTTAGCATGTGTGTTTTGGATGGGAAAATGACCAAAGGGGTTAACATGTGTGTTTTGGATGGGAAAATGACCAAAGGGGTTAGCATGTGTATTTTGGATGGGAAAATGACCAAAGGGGTTAACATGTGTGTTTTGGATGGGAAAATGACCAAAGGGGTTAGCATGTGTTTTTGGATGGAAAAATGACCAAAGGGGTTAGCATGTGTGTTTTGGATGGGAAAAGACCAAAGGGGTTAGCATGTGTGTTTTGGATGTGAAATCACAAAAGGGGTTAGCATGTGTGTTTTGGATGGGAAAATGACCAAAGGGGTTAGCATGTGTTTTTGGATGGAAAAATGACCAAAGGGGTTAGCATGTGTGTTTTGGATGGGAAAATGACCAAAGGGGTTAGCATGTGTTTTTGGATGGAAAAATGACCAAAGGGGTTAGCATGTGTGTTTTGGATGGGAAAATGACCAAAGGGGTTAACATGTGTGTTTTGGATGGGAAAATGACCAAAGGGGTGAGCATGTGTGTTTTGGATGGGAAAAGACCAAAGGGGTGAGCATGTGTTTTTGGATGGAAAAATGACCAAAGGGGTTAGCATGTGTGTTTTGGATGTGAAATCACGAAAAGGGTTAGCATGTGTGTTTTGGATGGGAAAATGACCATAGGGGTTAGCATGTGTGTTTTGGATTGGATAATGACCAAAGAGGTAAGCATGTATGTTTTGGATGGGAAAATGACCAAAGGGGTTAGCATGTGTGTTTTGGATGGGAAAATGACCAAAGGGGTTAGCATGTGTGTTTTGGATGGGAAAATGACCAAAGGGGTTAGCATGTGTGTTTTGGATGGGAAAATGACCAATGGATTTAGCATGTGTGTTTTGGATGGGAAAATGACCAAAAGGGTTTGCATGTGTGTTTTGGATGTGAAATCACAAAAGGGGTTAGCATGTGTGTTTTGGATGGGAAAAAGACCAAAGGGGTTAACATGTGTGTTTTGGATGGGAAAATGACCAAAGGGGTTAACATGTGTGTTTTGGATGGAAAAATGACCAAAGGGGTTAGCATGTGTTTTTGGATGGAAAAATGACCAAAGGGGTTAGCATGTGTGTTTTGGATGGGAAAATGACCAAAGGGGTTAGCATGTGTGTTTTGGATGTGAAATCACAAAAGGGGTTAGCATGTGTGTTTTTGATGGGAAAATGACCAAAGGGGTTAGCATGTGTGTTTTGGATGGGAAAATGACCAAAGGGGTTAGCATGTGTTTTTGGATGGAAAAATGACCAAAGGGGTTAGCATGTGTGTTTTGGATGTGAAATCACAAAAAGGGTTAGCATGTGTGTTTTGGATGGGAAAATGACCATAGGGGTTAGCATGTGTGTTTTGGATTGGATAATGACCAAAGGGGTTAGCATGTGTTTTTGGATGGAAAAATGACCAAAGGGGTTAGCATGTGTGTTTTGGATGTGAAATCACAAAAGGGGTTAGCATGTATGTTTTGGATGGGAAAATGACCAAAGGGGTTAGCATGTGTGTTTTGGATGGGAAAATGACCAAAGGGGTTAGCATGTGTGTTTTGGATGGAAAAATGACCAAAGGGGTTAGCATGTGTGTTTTGGATGTGAAATCACAAAAGGGGTTAGCATGTGTGTTTTG
The DNA here is from genome assembly GCF_054491055.1 of Hypomesus nipponensis. Classification (NCBI taxonomy): domain Eukaryota; kingdom Metazoa; phylum Chordata; class Actinopteri; order Osmeriformes; family Osmeridae; genus Hypomesus; species Hypomesus nipponensis. The sequence continues at coordinate 946,689 of NC_140376.1, read as the reverse complement.
GATGGGAAAATGACCAAAGGGGTTAACATGTGTGTTTTGGATGGGAAAATGACCAAAGGGGTTAGCATGTGTTTTTGGATGGAAAAATGACCAAAGGGGTTAGCATGTGTGTTTTGGATGGGAAAAGACCAAAGGGGTGAGCATGTGTGTTTTGGATGGGAAAATGACCAAAGGGGTTAGCATGTGTGTTTTGGATGGGAAAATTACCAAAGGGGTTAGCATGTGTGTTTTGGATGGGAAAATGACCAGTGGATTTAGCACGTGTGTTTTGGATGGGAAAATGACCAAAAGGGATTGCATGTGTGTTTTGGATGTGAAATCACAAAAGGGGTTAGCATGTGTGTTTTGGATGGGAAAATGACCAAAGGGGTTAGCATGTGTGTTTTGGATGGGAAAATGACCAAAGGGGTTAACATGTGTGTTTTGGATGGGAAAATGACCAAAGGGGTTAGCATGTGTGTTTTGGATGGGAAAATGACCAAAGGGGTTAGCATGTGTGTTTTGGATGGGAAAATGACCAAAGGGGTTAACATGTGTGTTTTGGATGGGAAAATGACCAAAGGGGTTAGCATGTGTGTTTTGGATGGGAAAAGACCAAAGGGGTGAGCATGTGTGTTTTGGATGGGAAAATGACCAAAGGGGTTAGCATGTGTTTTTGGATGGAAAAATGACCAAAGGGGTTAACATGTGTGTTTTGGATGGGAAAATGACCAAAGGGGTTAGCATGTGTGTTTTGGATGGGAAAAGACCAAAGGGGTGAGCATGTGTGTTTTGGATGGGAAAATGACCAAAGGGGTTAGCATGTGTTTTTGGATGGAAAAATGACCAAAGGGGTTAGCATGTGTGTTTTGGATGTGAAATCACAAAAGGGGTGAGCATGTGTGTTTTGGATGGGAAAATGACCAAAGGGGTTAGCATGTGTGTTTTGGATGGGAAAATAACCAAAGGGGTTAGCATGTGTTTTAGGATGGAAAAATGACCAAAGGGGTTAGCATGTGTGTTTTGGATGGGAAAAGACCAAAGGGGTGAGCATGTGTGTTTTGGATGGGAAAATGACCAAAGGGGTTAGCATGTGTGTTTTGGATGTGAAATCACAAAAGGGGTTAGCATGTGTGTTTTGGATGGGAAAATGACCAAAGGGGTTAGCATGTGTTTTTGGATGGAAAAATGACCAAAGGGGTTAGCATGTGTGTTTTGGATGTGAAATCACAAAAGGGGTGAGCATGTGTGTTTTGGATGGGAAAATGACCAATGGATTTAGCATGTGTGTTTTGGATGGGAAAATGACCAAAGGGGTTAGCATGTGTGTTTTGGATGGGAAAATGACCAAAGGTGTTAGCATGTGTTTTTGGATGGAAAAATGACCAAAAGGGTTAGCATGTGTGTTTTGGATGGGAAAAGACCAAAGGGGTGAGCATGTGTGTTTTGGATTGGATAATGACCAAAGAGGTAAGCATGTATGTTTTGGATGGGAAAATGACCAAAGGGGTTAGCATGTGTGTTTTGGATGGGAAAATGACCAATGGATTTAGCATGTGTGTTTTGGATGGGAAAATGACCAAAGGGGTTAGCATGTGTTTTTGGATGGAAAAATGACCAAAGGGGTGAGCATGTGTGTTTTGGAAGGGAAAATGACCAAAGGGGTTAGCATGTGTGTTTTGGATGGGAAAATGACCAATGGATTTAGTAGGTGTGTTTTGGATGTGAAATGACCAAAGGGGTTAGCATGTGTGTTTTGGATGGAAAAATGACCAAAGGGGTTAGCATGTGTGTTTTGGATGTGAAATCACAAAAGGGGTTAGCATGTGTGTTTTGGATGGGAAAATGACCAAAGGGGTTAAAATGTGTGTTTTGGATGGGAAAATGACCAAAGGGGTTAGCATGTGTTTTTGGATGGAAAAATGACCAAAGGGGTTAGCATGTGTGTTTTGGATGGGAAAAGACCAAAGGGGTGAGCATGTGTGTTTTGGATGGGAAAATGACCAAAGGGGTTAGCATGTGTGTTTTGGATGGGAAAATGACCAAAGGGGTTAGCATGTGTGTTTTGGATGGGAAAAGACCAAAGGGGTGAGCATGTGTGTTTTGGATGGGAAAATGACCAAAGGGGTTAGCATGTGTGTTTTGGATGGGAAAATGACCATAGGGGTTAGCATGTGTGTTTTGGATTGGATAATGACCAAAGAGGTAAGCATGTGTGTTTTGGATGGGAAAATGACCAAAGGGGTTAGCATGTGTGTTTTGGAAGGGAAAATGACCAAAGGGGTTAGCATGTGTGTTTTGGATGGGAAAATGACCAATGGATTTAGCATGTGTGTTTTGGATGTGAAATGACCAAAGGGGTTAGCATGTGTGTTTTGGATGGAAAAATGACCAAAGGGGTTAGCATGTGTGTTTTGGATGTGAAATCACCAAAGGGGTTAGCATGTGTGTTTTGGATTGGATAATGACCAAAGAGGTAAGCATGTATGTTTTGGATGGGAAAATGACCAAAGGGGTTAGCATGTGTGTTTTGGATGGGAAAATGACCAATGGATTTAGCATGTGTGTTTTGGATGGGAAAATGACCAAAGAGGTAAGCATGTGTGTTTTGGATGTGAAATCACCAAAGGGGTTAGCATGTGTGTTTTGGATTGGATAATGACCAAAGAGGTAAGCATGTATGTTTTGGATGGGAAAATGACCAAAGGGGTTAGCATGTGTGTTTTGGATGGGAAAATGACCAATGGATTTAGCATGTGTGTTTTGGATGGGAAAATGACCAAAGGGGTTAGCATGTGTGTTTTGGATGGGAAAATGACCAAAGGGGTTAGCATGTGTGTTTTGGATGGGAAAATGACCAATGGATTTAGCATGTGTGTTTTGGATGGAAATGACCAAAGGGGTTAGCATGTGTGTTTTGGATGGAAAAATGACCAAAGGGGTTAGCATGTGTGTTTTGGATGGAAAAATGACCAAAGGGGTTAGCATGTGTGTTTTGGATGGGAAAATGACCAAAGGGGTTAGCATGTGTGTTTTGGATGGGAAAATGACCAATGGATTTAGCATGTGTGTTTTGGATGGGAAAATGACCAAAGGGGTTAGCATGTGTGTTTTGGATGGGAAAATGACCAAAGGGGTTAGCATGTGTGTTTTGGATGGGAAAATGACCAAAAGGGTTAGCATGTGTGTTTTGGATGGAAATGACCAAAGGGGTTAGCATGTGTGTTTTGGATGGAAAAATGACCAAAGGGGTTAGCATGTGTGTTTTGGATGGAAAAATGACCAAAGGGGTTAGCATGTGTGTTTTGGATGTGAAATCACAAAAGGGGTTAGCATGTGTGTTTTGGATGGGAAAATGACCATAGGGTTTAGCATGTGTGTTTTGGATTGGATAATGACCAAAGAGGTAAGCATGTATGTTTTGGATGGGAAAATGACCAAAGGGGTTAGCATGTGTGTTTTGGATGGGAAAATTACCAAAGGGGTTAGCATGTGTGTTTTGGATTGGATAATGACCAAAGAGGTAAGCATGTATGTTTTGGATGGGGAAATTACCAATGGATTTAGCATGTGTGTTTTGGATGTGAAATCACCAAAGGGGTTAGCATGTGTGTTTTGGATTGGATAATGACCAAAGAGGTAAGCATGTATGTTTTGGATGGGAAAATGACCAAAAGGGTTTGCATGTGTGTTTTGGATGTGAAAATGACCAAAGGGGTTAACATGTGTGTTTTGGATGGGAAAATGACCAAAGGGGTTAGCATGTGTTTTTGGATGGAAAAATGACCAAAGGGGTTAGCATGTGTGTTTTGGATGGGAAAAGACCAAAGGGGTGAGCATGTGTGTTTTGGATGGGAAAATGACCAAAGGGGTTAGCATGTGTGTTTTAAATGTGAAATCATCAAAGGGGTTAGCATGTGTGTTTTGGATGGGAAAAGACCAAAGGGGTTAGCATGTGTGTTTTGGATGGGAAATGACCAAAGGGGTTAGCATGTGTGTTTTGGATGTGAAATCATCAAAGGGGTTAGCATGTGTGTTTTGGATGGGAAAATGACCAAAGGGGTTAGCATGTCTGTTTTGGATGTGAAATCACAAAAGGGGTTAGCATGTGTGTTTTGGATGGGAAAATGACCAAAGGGGTTAAAATGTGTGTTTTGGATGGGAAAATGACCAAAGGGGTTAGCATGTGTTTTTGGATGGAAAAATGACCAAAGGGGTTAGCATGTGTGTTTTGGATGGGAAAAGACCAAAGGGGTGAGCATGTGTGTTTTGGATGGGAAAATGACCAAAGGGGTTAGCATGTGTGTTTTGGATGGGAAAATGACCAAAGGGGTTAGCATGTGTTTTTGGATGGAAAAATGACCAAAAGGGTTAGCATGTGTGTTTTGGATGGGAAAAGACCAAAGGGGTGAGCATGTGTGTTTTGGATTGGATAATGACCAAAGAGGTAAGCATGTATGTTTAGGATGGGAAAATGACCAAAGGGGTTAGCATGTGTGTTTTGGATGGGAAAATGACCAATGGATTTAGCATGTGTGTTTTGGATGGGAAAATGACCAAAGGGGTTAGCATGTGTGTTTTGGATGGGAAAATGACCAATGGATTTAGCATGTGTGTTTTGGATGGGAAAATGACCAAAAGGGTTAGCATGTGTGTTTTGGATGGAAATGACCAAAGGGGTTAGCATGTGTGTTTTGGATGGAAAAATGACCAAAGGGGTTAGCATGTGTGTTTTGGATGTGAAATCACAAAAGGGGTTAGCATGTGTGTTTTGGATGGGAAAATGACCATAGGGTTTAGCATGTGTGTTTTGGATTGGATAATGACCAAAGAGGTAAGCATGTATGTTTTGGATGGGAAAATGACCAAAGGGGTTAGCATGTGTGTTTTGGATGGGAAAATTACCAAAGGGGTTAGCATGTGTGTTTTGGATGGGAAAATGACCAATGGATTTAGCATGTGTGTTTTGGATGGGAAAATGACCAAAAGGGTTTGCATGTGTGTTTTGGATGTGAAATCACAAAAGGGGTTAGCATGTGTGTTTTGGATTGGATAATGACCAAAGAGGTAAGCATGTATGTTTTGGATGGGGAAATGACCAATGGATTTAGCATTTGTGTTTTGGATGTGAAATCACCAAAGGGGTTAGCATGTGTGTTTTGGATTGGATAATGACCAAAGAGGTAAGCATGTATGTTTTGGATGGGAAAATGACCAAAAGGGTTTGCATGTGTGTTTTGGATGTGAAAATGACCAAAGGGGTTAACATGTGTGTTTTGGATGGGAAAATGACCAAAGGGGTTAGCATGTGTTTTTGGATGGAAAAATGACCAAAGGGGTTAGCATGTGTGTTTTGGATGGGAAAAGACCAAAGGGGTGAGCATGTGTGTTTTGGATGGGAAAAGACCAAAGGGGTTAGCATGTGTGTTTTAAATGTGAAATCATCAAAGGGGTTAGCATGTGTGTTTTGGATGGGAAATGACCAAAGGGGTTAGCATGTGTGTTTTGGATGTGAAATCATCAAAGGGGTTAGCATGTGTGTTTTGGATGGGAAAATTACCAAAGGGGTTAGCATGTCTGTTTTGGATGTGAAATCATCAAAGGGGTTAGCATGTGTGTTTTGGATAGGAAAATGACCAAAGGGGTTAGCATGTGTGTTTTGGATGTGAAATCATCAAAGGGGTTAGCATGTGTGTTTTGGATGGGAAAATGACCAAAGGGGTTAGCATGTCTGTTTTGGATCGTGAAATCATCAAAGGGGTTAGCATGTGTGTTTTGGATAGGAAAATGACCAAAGGGGTTAGCATGTGTGTTTTGGATGTGAAATCATCAAAGGGGTTAGCATGTGTATTTTGGATGGGAAAATGACCAAGCATTTGTGTTTGGATGTGAAATCACCAAAGGGGTTAGCATGTGTGTTTTGGATGGGAAAAGATCAAAGGGGTTAGCATGTGTGTTTTGGATGGGAAAATGAACAAAGGGGTAAGCATGTATGTTTTGGATGGGAAAAGACCAAAGAGGTTAGCATGTGTGTTTTGGAGAGAAAAATCACCAAAGGGGTTAGCATGTGTGTTTTGGATGGGAAAATGACCAAAGGGGTTAGCATGTGTGTTTTGGATGGGAAAATGACCAAAGGGGTTAGCATGTGTGTTTTGGATGTGAAATCATCAAAGGGGTTAGCATGTGTGTTTTGGATGTGAAATCACAAAAGGGGTTAGCATGTGTGTTTTGGATGGGAAAATGACCAAAGGGGTTAGCATGTGTGTTTTGGATGGGAAAATGACCAAAGGGGTTAGCATGTGTGTTTTGGATGTGAAATCATCAAAGGGGTTAGCATGTGTGTTTTGGATGGAAATCACTAACGGGGTTAGCATGGGGTTACCATCCAAAACACACATGCCAACCCCTTTGGTCTTTTCCCATCCGAAACACACATGATAACCCCTTTGGTCTTTTCCCATCCGAAACACACATGATAACCCCTTTGGTCATTTCCGATTCAAAACACACATGCTGGGAAAATGACCAAAGGGGTTATTATGTGTGTTTTTGGGAAATCACTGTATTGGAATGCCACTGTTCTGCACAAGTTGTTCCTGAGTCAAATGGAAACTATCCACCAATAGAAACTCAGGAGAAGTTTTGTTTATAAAGGATGTACGGCACATGGACCTTTCATAGGAGCTGCTTTAGCATGTCCTTCTCAGATGACCCCCCCTTCCCCAAGTTTGATCTGTAAAGCCCCCAGCTGGTTACGGTCACTGTTCTTCCTGGACAGGAACACAAAATAAAGACCCTGCTGCAACAACAGTGCCCCCTGCCTCTTGGAAAGTGTACTGCGTAACTTTTGCTAATAAAAAGTCAAGTGTGATTTAATTTTATAAGATGTTTTGATAACTTATGCTGTACATTTGACCTAAAGAAAATGTAAATAACTCACAACACTGCTATCGGAATTTTTTTTATTTTGGGGTTTATATCAAAATAAGTACATTGCAACATATTTACAAAACATTGTACAAAAATACAGAACAGGAGATGATTGACTGTGCTTTATCCGTACTTAAACAAAACCTGGCCTAACTCACGTAGCCCGAGCACATACACAACACTTTCTATATCTGAGTCAACTTCGTAAACGTTTTGATTCCTGCTTCAAATCCTTTAACAGATTGTGGCCTGGCAGTGAATCTAAACAGAATCAGGGCTGTTCATTTCCATGAATACACACAGCCTACTCTACTTTGCTACAGCTCCAATATTCCCTTATAATGCTTTGTTATACTGTGAAAAATAAAGTACTTGTTTAAGGGGAAATACTCAAAATACAAAGAAAAGCCCCTTGATAAAATGCAAAGACCATATGCACCATGTGTTGCCCTGTAGTACAGGAAGCAGGAAGCAGACAGGAAGGTTGGCTGGTTCAGGACAACCTCCACAGACACGTGAACACTTACCAAGACAACTGCGCTGAGTCATCAATCAACAGTTTAGTAATCTACAGTAATACAGTAGTGTAAAGCACATATGAACCTTACAGGAAGATACAGTATATTCGCCTATTCAACGGCATAGTAACACTTCTCTCTTGACAGAAAAACAACAATTCTTGAAATTATACAATCAATAACTGGCTTGTGCCAGGAAATCTAAAACAATTATCTTGAAAACTGAAAATACAAAAGGACCATAACGCCGACTAATACAGTCCATTAGATAGTAAAATACACCTTTTCTATGATCCTTAAAAAGATCGCATCCCTCCCCTACCCCCCTCAAAATGTTTTCATTACAGTCATGCTTAAACATTGGAATGAAATACCAAAAAAAAAGACTTAAAAGCAAAATCTCAAAATAGCGTTTGCATTTCTTAAGTGCTCTGTCTGTCCCTGGCGGCGGAAAAACAACAGTGGGTGGGCGGGGCTAGGTGGGTAGGGATAGGATGACATCATCGGAAGCGGACACCCCTCACACCCCCTCCTCCTCCTTGATGCGCTGCTGCTTGTTCCGGCGGGAGTCCAGGTCAAAGGAGAAGTCGGACCAGTCGTCGCGCGGCGGGAAAGAGATGGTCTGGCGCAGCGTGAAGCGCACGGCGTCAATGACACGCTCGCCGCGAGCCTCGGAGGAGCCCACGCTCACACTGGAGGCTCCACTGGTGGTACGCAGGATGTGGGGAGGAGGGGAGAAGTCCATATTCTGACGGTGGTCCATGATGCCCTTCCAGATAATGTGCTGGAAGTCTGTGGGGATCTTCAGCCGAGACAGGTCCTGTGGACAGCAGCAGAGAGGGCAGCGTTAAGTCTGGGTTCCTCCCCTGTCTAACCCCACAGGTGACTGGCGTGGGACAGGCAGGGCCTCACCTCCATGTTAAAGTTCTCTATCTGGTAGATGTTGGTCAGGCCCTGAGCTGTGAAGTAATCCAGACAGGCAGCGCAGCCAAGGCGCAACAGGAAGCTGCAATAGGAGAAACGATCCACAGTTAGTACAGGAAGGAGATAACAGACAGGTTAAATTGTGTTTCTTTACTAACTAGTAAAGTTCAAAAGTGTTTTAACCATCCACAGTAACACCATTTAGCCTAAATATCCATTCACAGACACAATAAGTGTGCGTGTGTTTTGGATGGGAAAATGACCTTAGGGGTTTGCATGTGTGTTTTGGATGGGAAAATGACCAAAGGTGTTAGTGTGACAGGTATGTAACAGACGTAGCCACGCTCCGTCACGACAAGGTATTGTTCGCCGCTCGCGGGATTCAAATGTTCGGCCTCTGACTTGCCAAGCGCGACCACTACCAACTCCGCCAAAGAAAAGCTAGCTCTTCATTGACGCGGGTGGCCTGCTACATACCTGAGGAGTGAGTCTCAAGGATTTTCACACTGTTACACTAGCATGTGTGTTTTGGATGGGAAAATGACCAAAGGGGTTAGCATGTGTGTTTTGGATGGGAAAATGACCAAAGGGGTTAGCATGTGTGTTTTGGATGGGAAAATTAGCAAAGGGTTTGCATGTGTGTTTTGGATGGAAATCACTAAAGGGGTTAGCATGTGTGTTTTGGATGGAAATCACTAAAGGGGTTAGCATGTGTGTTTTGGATGGGAAAATTACCAAAGGGGTTAGCATGTGTGTTTTGGGGGAAATGACCAAAGGGGTTAGCATGTGTGTTTTGGATGGGAAAATGACCAAAGGAGTTAGCATGTGTGTTTTGGACGAAATGACCAAAGGGGTTAGCATGTGTGTTTTGGATGGGAAAATGACCAAAGGGGTTAACATGTGTGTTACGAAATGACCAAAGGGTTTAGCATGTGTGTTTTGGATGGGAAAATGACCAAAGGGGTTAGCATGTGTGTTTTGGATGGGAAAATGACCAAAGGGGTTAGCATGTGTGTTTTGGATGGGAAAATGACCAAAGGGGTTAGCATGTGTGTTTTGGACGAAATGACCAAAGGGGTTAGCATGTGTGTTTTGGATGGAAAAATTACCAAAGGGGTTAGCATGTGTGTTTTGGATGGAAAAATTACCAAAGGGGTTAGCATGTGTGTTTTGGATGGAAAATGACCAAGGGGTTTAGCATGTGTGTTTTGGATGGGAAAATGACCAAAGGGGTTAGCATGTGTGTTTTGGATGGGAAATGACCAAAGGGGTTAGCACGTGTGTTTTGGGGGAAATGACCAAAGGGGTTAACATGTGTGTTTTGGATGGGAAAATGACCAAAGGAGTTAGCATGTGTGTTTTGGATGGGAAAATGACCAAAGGAGTTAGCATGTGTGTTTTGGATGGGAAATTGACCAAAGGGGTTAGCATGTGTGTTTTGGGGGAAATGACCAAAGGGGTTAACATGTGTATTTTGGATGGGAAATCACCAAAGGGGTTAGCATGTGTGTTTTGGATGGGAAAAGACCAAAGGGGTTAGCATGTGTGTTTTGGACGAAATGACCAAAGGGGTTAGCATGTGTGTTTTGGATGGGAAAATGACCAAAGGAGTTAGCATGTGTGTTTTGGATGGGAAAAGACCAAAGGGGTTAGCATGTGTGTTTTGGATGGAAAAATTACCAAAGGGGTTAGCATGTGTGTTTTGGATGGAAAATTACCAAAGGGGTTAGCATGTGTGTTTTGGATGGAAAATTACCAAGGGGTTTAGCATGTGTGTTTTGGATAGGAAAATTACCAAAGGGTTTAGCATGTGTGTTTTGGATGGAAATGACCAAAGGCGTTAACATGTGTGTTTTGGATGGAAATCACTAAAGGGGTTAGCATGTATGTTTTGGGGGAAATGACCAAATGGGTTAGCATGTGTGTTTTGGATGTTAAATCACAAAAGGGGTTAGCATGTGTGTTTTGGATGGGAAAATGACCAAAGGAGTTAGCATGTGTGTTTTGGATGGGAAAATGACCAAAGGGGTTAGCATGTGTGTTTTGGATGGGAAAATGACCAAAGGGTTAGCATGTGTGTTTTGGATGGGAAAATGACCAAAGGAGTTAGCATGTGTGTTTTGGATGGGAAAATGACCAAAGGGGTTAGCATGTGTGTTTTGGATGGGAAAATGACCAAAGGGTTAGCATGTGTGTTTTGGATGGGAAAATGACCAAAGGAGTTAGCATGTGTGTTTTGGATGGGAAAATGACCAAAGGGGTTAGCATGTGTGTTTTGGATGGGAAAATGACCAAAGGAGTTAGCATGTGTGTTTTGGATGGGAAAATGACCAAAGGAGTTAGCATGTGTGTTTTGGATGGGAAAATGACCAAAGGGGTTAGCATATGTGTTTTGGATGGGAAAAGACCAAAGGGGTAAGCATGTGTGTTTTGGATGGGAAAAGACCAAAGGCGTTAGCATGTGTGTTTTGGATGGATAGTAAGGCTAAATGGTGCTTCAGCGTGGCTGCGGGGTGGGGGTGGGGCTACCTGGAGATGCTGCTGTCCATGGGGTACGGAGGGGGCGGGGTGCAGTGAGAGGAGGGGACCATGGGGAGCTGGGACTGCAGGCTGTGTGTGGGGCTCAGCCCGCTCATGTCTGCGTTCATGGGGATGTGGGCGCCCATCATGGGGGTCACTGAGGGGAGGACAGGCACAGTAGCTGTGAGAGGCTCTCTGTCAACACCACACAGCAGAGACACTGAGACGGGGCCAATAGAGCTAGGGGAGGGCAGGATATTCCACAACAGACACAGACAAACAAAGACACTGACACACAGACAGACACACAGACAGCTAGAGGCTACAGGAACAACAGAAGGTCCACTCACTGTCAGTAAGGCCGCCCACCATGCCAGAAGGGGTGAGCGTGTTGCGCTGTTGGGGGTTGATGAGCTGGCTAACAGAGGGCAGCTTGTTGACCTTGCTGTGAGGGGGAGCTGGACCCAAAGGAGGCCTGAGAAGCCATAGCAGTCCTGGGACAGGACAGAGGGTACAGTCCGTTACTGTCATCTCCCCTCAGATCCCATCTTAAACGACAAGAAGCCTCACGGTTAGTCACATTCAACACCTTTACGTTACATTTACACAACATCACCATCATGAGAAAATTACAGTCGTCAGTTAAATGTTCCCTTGTGTCCCTAACTTTCACAATGGAAAATACTTCTTCTGATTGTCAGCGTGATGAGGAAAAGGTATCTTGGTTCTAGCTTGGCTGATCTCGCTGGTTTTACGAGACTGTTTTTCCACAATAACATGTCATAAACTGTAACTGTTGGAAACCCTCTCTGACGTTCCTGGAAACCAGCGTTCGGTCTCAGAAGCACAGCCCTCTGGTCACCTACCAGAGATCTCGCCCAGGTAGGCAGGCCAGCTACGCACCTGTCCACACCTGGAGATCTCTTGGTAGGTCTGTCTACTCTGTATGGGGGAGGTGGATGGGAGGAACTATTAACTATGGTTCTTTGTTTTTACACTACTATGGGAAGAAGGGGTGAAACAGGGATGAAAAGAAGGAAAAATAAAGAAAAGGAGAGAAAGTCAAAGCACAGAAAACATTTATTGAATCTTAGACAGACAGAAAGGCAGACTTACAAAAAAAAAATCAACAAAACATCTGTTTCAAACAGTGTTTCAAAAGCAACTTCTCCACAGAATCTGTGGATGATTATCAAACATTTGTAATCTCCTCTCATGTTAAACTAAGGCAAAATATTTTCCAGACCATCACAAAAAAAAACACTTGAAACACTAAAAACAAACTCAACTGTCCAGCAGTGACATTAGAAAATCATGACCAGCATTATCAAAGTTATTGACATAATAAAATCTTCCCCTTTACAAACCAACACAGCGAACTTAAGTTCGAGCCCAGCTCCAAAAACAGGAAGGAAATAGTCTAAAGTCAGATTCTTACAGTAGAGCACTACCCAAGCAAAAACATCTCTTATACTTACAAAGTATAAGTACAAACATACTCACATACTGTTTATAAAAGTTGTTAATGAGTATGCAAATATGCAAAATCAGTACAATTTAAGTACACTTTGTAGAAAAAAATATAATGAAAATGTATATAGCTCTCATTTAATACATTTAAATTACATTTAAAATATATATTTTTTGCACTTGGGCAGCTCCAGACGTCTGTTCTGGGAGGATCAGAGGGCAGAGGTCGTGACTGAAGCCTAATCCAAAAGTGAGATGAACTATGGCAGACTGAAGCAGCTCTGTGATAGGTGGAGGCAGACTGAAGCAGGTCTGTGATAGGTGGAGGCAGACTGAAGCAGCTCTGTGATAGGTGGAGGCAGACTGAAGCAGGTCTGTGATAGGTGGAGAACTTCTGTGTCGTGGAGGTGTAGCAGGACTATTTCCTCTGCTCTACAGAATGTCAGAGTTTACAGACTGGATCCCAGAGAGAGAGGAGGGACAGGGAGGAGAAAGAGAGAGAGGAGCAGGGGGGAGAAGCAGGGGGGAGGAGCAGGGGGAGGAGCAGGGGGGAGGAGAAAGAGAGAGAGGAGCAAGGGGAGGAGCAGGGGGGAGGAGCAGGGGGAGGAGCAGGGGGGAGGAGCAGGGGGAAGAGCATGGGGGGAGGAGCAGGGGGGAGGAGCAGGAGGGAGGAGCAGGGGGGAGGATCAGGGGGGAGGAGCAGGGGGAGGAGCAGGGGGGAGGAGCAGGGGGAGGAGCAGGGGGGAGGAATGTGAGGCCCTCTCAGGAGGAGCTGCAGGTTCTCCTCTGCTCTGCTGGAGGCTCCAGGAGCTCCGAACCGAGACGCGCCCTGAGAACACTGTGGAGAACCAGAGAGAACCAGAGAGAACAGCAGAACAGAGAGAACAGAAAGAACAGCAGAACGGAGAGAACCAGAGAGAACAGCAGAAGAGAGAGAACCAGAGAGAACAGCAGAACAGAGAGAACAGAGAGAACAGAGAGAGACAAGGTAGAAATGAGCACTGGCTTTGGAGGAGACCAGAAAAGCCAGACCCACCCACCCACCCTCCATCCATTAAACAAATTCTACTCTGTGTGATTAGTATAAACTTGTTTTGCCCTGCACTTACATAAGCATCCACTTGGTGGCACTGTTTGCCAATAGATACATCCAATCCATGAGAGAGAGAGAGCGAGAGAGAGAGAGAGAGAGAGAGAGAGAGAGAGAGAGAGAGAGAGAGAGAGAGAGAGGGAGGTATATAGAGAGAAGGAGAGTAGACTTGAAAGATTAAAAAAAAAAACTTTTGAAGAGTTGAAAAAAGACTGAAACGTTCTGTTGAAAGGGGGCACAGAGCTTTATTTCAGCGTGAGGAACAGTGAGGGGTTCAGAAGATTTCAGAGCAGAGCAGAGCACCGCTCAGGACTTAGGGTGGAAATTAGAACAACAATTTCTACAAAGTATTTAATTTCGGTTGAGCTTTTGAAGTTACAGCTGGTCTGACCTCTCATTTAATCTAAAACACAATACAGTTCAACACAATTGTCAAAGCAAATTTTGACTGTGACAACATTCTGACCACATATTCACTAGGACAAAGAACACTGCCCACATTTCTAACCTGCCTAGTGAGATGAACCAAACTTGTGGATTGCTGATACCTCATGTCTCCAGAGGGACAGCTGGCCGTAGCTTGTCTGAGGTGGCAAGGGTTCCTGGGTAACCAGGAAGGTGAACCTGAACTAAATCTAACCAGGACACTGCAGAATGAGAACTCGAGGAGCTAAACCGTGAGAGGGTTACCTCACAGTAAAAGCCAGTCTGCTTCTTTAATGACAAACGCCAAACATAAGCAGTAATTATTGCTGGGCGTCGCTCTGTCAAGCTGTCATTTCCAAAGACTCCCCCCCTCCAAGCCCTGGGGGCTGCCCCGGGGGGGGGGGGGCAGATCTGCTTGTGGAGGAGAGAGGGGACTGGAAGCTCTAGATCCTGACTCTCGACCTGTCAGCCATAAGTCACCCAGCGTAAGGAACCTCCAGCACAGAGAGGAGGCAGCTCTGCCCAGGGCCTCCCTCCAGATAGGGGGGCACGCACAGGCTGTGCACATCCTTAATAAGGGATCAAGGTCCAGAGGACAGAGTGCTGTGTCTGTGACAGCAGAGGAGCGGATGCCACAGCATATGCCTCGAGTTCATAACCACGACAAGTGAGTGTGTGAGTGTGTGAGAGAGCATGTGTGTCTGAGATAGACACTACAGCCACTCTTAGTGAAACAAGCAAACCATCAGAGTTAGTCCAGAGAGGGGAGGGTTCACAAGTGAGGTCAGGAGACAAGAACAGGCAGCAAGGGAGCAGGCAGTAAACTGGCAGTAAGACATAACCAGGCAGTAGTGAGGAAACAGGCAGTAAGACATAACCAGGCAGTAGTGAGGAAACAGGCAGTAAGACATAACCAGGCAGTAGTGAGGAAACAGGCAGTAAGACATAACCAGGCAGTAGTGAGGAAACAGGCAGTAAGACATAACCAGGCAGTAGTGAGGAAACAGGCAGTAAGACATAACCAGGCAGTAGTGAGGAAACAGGCAGTAAGACATAACCAGGCAGTCAGATCTGGGGTCATCTGGAAGCTGTTGGAAGCCTGAGACATACTGGACCTGTCAGGTCCTGGACTGGTGGACTAATACTTTACTGACTGTTTGTCTGGCTGGCTAACTGTCTGTCTGGCTGTCTGGCTGGCTAACTGTCTGTCTGTCTGGTACTCACTGTTTGTGCAGGAGGTTCTGCTGCTGCTGTCTGTAGGACTCAATGGTGTGCTGTGGGAGGAACTGCATCAGTTCCAGAGACTCTTTGATTTTCACCAAAATCTCATAGATCTCACGGCCTTTAATCTGGTAGAGAGAGAGAGAGAGAGAGAGAGAGAGAGAGACAGAGAGAGGAGGTGAGCTGCTGCAGGACATATCTGGGACAGAGAGAAAGTGGTAGAGAGAGAGTGATAGAGAGTGAGAGAGAGAGACAGGCAGAGGAGCAGAGCATGGGACTCACAGGCAGACAAAACACTTCCTCATCTGTGGATCTTCTCTTCTTGATGGAGGACATCTGGATCCCATGAGACGCCTGGCGGAAGGCTGGAGAGAGAGAGGAGGAGAGGAGAGAGGAGGTGAGGAGAGAGGAGGTGAGGAGAGAGGAGGTGAGGAGAGAGGAGGTGAGGAGAGAGGAGGTGAGGAGAGAGAGGGAGGAGAGAGGAGGAGAGGAGAGAGGAGGTGAGGAGAGAGGGGGTGAGGAGAGAGGAGGTGAGGAGAGAGAGGGAGGAGAGAGGAGGAGAGGAGAGGAGAGAGGAGGAGAGGAGAGAGAGGGTGAGGAGAGAGGGGGTGAGGAGAGAGGGGGTGAGGAGAGAGGGGGTGAGGAGAGAGGAGGTGAGGAGAGAGGAGGTGAGGAGAGAGAGGGAGGAGAGAGGAGGAGAGAGGGGGTGAGGAGAGAGAGAGAGGAGAGAGAGGGAGGAGAGAGGAGGAGAGAGGGGGTGAGGAGAGAGAGGGAGGAGAGAGGAGGTGAGGAGAGAGGGGGTGAGGAGAGAGGAGGTGAGGAGAGAGAGGGAGGAGAGAGGAGGAGAGAGGGGGTGAGGAGAGAGAGAGAGGAGAGAGGAGGAGAGGAGAGAGGGGGTGAGGAGAGAGGAGGAGAGGAGAGAGGGGGTGAGGAGAGAGGGGGAGGAGGTGAAGAGAGAAGAGGTGAGGAGAGAGAGAGAGGAGAGAGGAGGAGAGGAGAGAGGGGGTGAGGAGAGAGAGAGAGGAGGTGAGGAGAGAGGAGGTGAGGAGAGAGGGGGTGAGGAGAGAGGGGGTGAGGAGAGAGGAGGTGAGGAGAGAGGAGGTGAGGAGAGAGAGAGATAGAGAGGAGGTGAGGAGAGAGGAGGTGAGGAGAGAGGAGATGAGGAGAGAGAGGGAGGAGGTGAGGAGAGAGAGGGAGGAGAGAGGGGGAGGAGGTGAGGAGAGAGAGGGAGGAGAGAGAGGGAAGGGGAGTCATTTGTTGCGCTCTTCTGGCAGAGAATAGCCTCAGCACACCGAGAGAAAAAACAAGCGGGGGGGAGAGCGGGGGGGGGCATGCAGTGTATGTAGGAGTGTAGGGATAAAGTTCTCTTGTGTGCGAGAGAGAGTGTGTGTGTGTGTTAGCGTGTGTGAGAGGGGAACAGCAGCCAGTCAGCCCATCACCTCAAGCCCCGCCTACTTACGACGCTTCCTACCCTCGCTGTTCTTGCTCCCGTCCGTGACGTGCTGCTTGCGGATGCTGTCCTCGTCAGCCTTGCGGTCGCGGCCCGGACACGCACAGATCCTCGCCTCGAAGCACCGTCGACCCAGAACCTGGCCACTGGGGGCGACAGAG